>NW_016172106.1:4899-13500 GCF_001687245.7 Rhagoletis zephyria | reverse complement strand
CCAGTTCAAAACTAGACATTTTCCCCACAGGGCAGATACGCCCTCATTATCATGTGCATGTGTGTGTTTTTCTAGCACACACACATATTTATCTATGTATGTACATTCAAATGCAAATATATTTTGGCGGAATAGCACAACGTACACCTACATACATATATCTACATAAGTGTGTGCGGTGTGTGTGTGTTTTCATTCAATTGTTTGCATTTGCCTTTTAAGCACCTGAATTTGTCTCTATAGTCATTAAAGCGGAGCACAGGTAGCGCTGGTGCGGATTACAACGCACATAGGAAGAGAAAAAAAAATACATAGTCAGTGAAAGTTTCATTTTCGACAGCGTGAACGAGAGCGCGAGTGAAAGTGACGGTGAAAGCGAAAACCGGCGACACAGCAATTGTGTGCGTATATTTTTTTTTTTCGTTTTTATACTCAGGCTGTGCTATTTGTTGTACTTATATTTAATTGGAGTACGGCGGTAATTACTACAATTAGTTAAGCGCAAAATTGCCTGGCACGTACAAATATCCGTACATACATATACTCGTACATACGTATGTATATGCTAATGCTATGCATACNTTAATTGGAGTACGGCGGTAATTACTACAATTAGTTAAGCGCAAAATTGCCTGGCACGTACAAATATCCGTACATACATATACTCGTACATACGTATATGCTAATGCTATGCATAGAAATGTACGTACATACATTGACAAAGTAGGTAGCAAGTTTGCGGCACTTTTTCAAAGCTCAACGACTTTTCGTAATCTTTCGCCCAACAATCTACACGAAGAATGCGAAAGGGTTATACATATCTACTATTTATAGCGAGCAATTTGTTTGCGACGCAAAGTATGTACTTGTGTTTGCNAAATGTACGTACATACATTGACAAAGTAGGTAGCAAGTTTGCGGCACTTTTTCAAAGCTCAACGACTTTTCGTAATCTTTCGCCCAACAATCTACACGAAGAATGCGAAAGGGTTATACATATCTACTATTTATAGCGAGCAATTTGTTTGCGACGCAAAGTATGTACTTGTGTTTGCGCTCGCATTTCCCTGGGAAGAGGCTAATCTGTTGAGAGGATAGGTATGCGCGTGTGTGTTCATTTAAGTCATAATTTTAATTTTAAGTCAACGTTGCTCGCATAGAAATTAATTTCTGACACCTTGCGCTGGTTATATAATCGGCAAGGAGTGTGCATATTTTGAGTAGAAAGTGCTTACATAAGCAATTCACATATGCCACGCCTTTGTTCATAAGTAAATAGGTGACAGCACTTACATATGTATATGTGAATACATGTTATATAATAAATTACATATATACATGAGTACTGTGTACTGGCACAATTGTGGCAACAGTTGCCTTGTAATGCTGCTTGCCATATGTACATAAGGCATCTCACACTACGTCATCGTCCCCTCACTCACACTGGCAGCATCACAATCCACGTTGGCTTTCGGCGAGCTGCAGCCTTTACATATACATACAATATCTCTCTTGGTATACTTAATTAAACATACACATACATACGTACTACATGGCATATTTGCCTCATTCTTAAAAGTGTGTCAGTGCTTGTGTGCTCGCGTTCTAATGTGCATGGCATTAAAATTTTATAGTTAAGGGAAATTGCACGTGCTTAGAGATTTTCAATTTAAACGTAATGAATTATGGCGAAATTGATTAGCCACCAAAATAAATTTGGCACAAAAATCGGTTTTGAACTGTGGCTGGGTATTTAACATTGAGAAAATTATCTACTTGATTAAGTATTAGTATATGTAGATAAAATAATTTGTTGCCTCCGGAAATGTATGAAATTTTAAAGGAATTCAAAGTTTAGAATGTTAAATATTTAAACAAAACAGGAAAATAATGCAGTGTCATAGATGTACCTAATGTACTGGGTTGCGAAGTAATCGCACACGATCTTCAAAAGTGACATAAATCAAAATTTGGCGTTTTTGAGATTATGCACCAAATATGTCCGAAGAGCTTTTATTTACATTTAAGTAACTTTTTGTTACAAGATGTTAAAAAAAAACGAAGGTAAAGTCTCATTATTACGTGCTACGAAATAGTTTTTTTCGCAGTTTCTGACGAACGTGCAATTTTGAGTGGTGTCACTTTTGAAGATCGTGTGCGAAATGTTTGCGAAAATTCAATTGGTCTCGCCGCTTTGAGACTCCATTTCGCTGTACTATGACAATTTCAGTTTCGAGTCCCTATATCATCGGAAATTTGGTCAAAAATTATTGGCAAAGATTTGACCTAAACAATCATACTTATGTATATACATACAGAGCAAATTAAATAAATGCTTGTAAGAAACCAAATTTCCATGGAAACAGCGAGGACTTTGGTGATGACAGTACCCAAATTACTAATTGTAGCTTATCTTGTTTTATTATTTTTACAAACAAGTCTTGAAGAAAATGAGATTGAATAGTTTTTATTCTATCCTATAAGCAAGCGATTGAAATAAGTTTTTGTGAAAGCAAATAGGTCGGTCTTCAATCAAATTCTGAGACATGATGTTCTTCAACCTAATTCTGAAATGTGGCGTTCTTAAAAAAAAATGCTGAGATAGGGCGTTTTCGAACTAGCTGAAGAAACACACCGCACGGGTATATATTGGCGTTCCAGCCATGCTTCGTTGAACGCTTATAACAACGGCACTTGCGTACGCCTTTATTATATTTGTATGTTTAATAGAAATGCGGAACTACTTATCGTATACTAAGCAGGGCGGTAGAAAAGTTTTAATTGAATATTAGTCGACTTTGCTTGAAATTCTTCTATCACCGCTGAGCTGGAAATAAGAATAAGCTTATTTGGGTCAAAGGGAATACAAAAAAAAAATAGGGATGGTAGGGTATATATACGAATGACTATATACAAATAAATATTCGTATGGTAGTGTGTGTGAGCGCGTATTTTATTAGCTAATTTAGTATTATTTGTACGCCATTGGAACTTCTTTCAGCCACCAGTGACATGCTACCACATGAAGTTCGACAAAAAATTGATAAAAATAACTCAAAAACTAAACAAGTTGATCAAAGCATACTTGCAGGCGTAAAAACACGTACGCAACGTTTACAGGAGCTGCCTACGCAACCATTTATGTATGTGCGAGTGTTTAGTTAAGTCAGTTAGCTGGCGGTACAAAACATATACTTAGTATGCGTTTAGGTACATAAGCATGTAATTTTTGTTTAACTTTCATCTCACTTCGACTCGCGTGTAACTTTGCGTAATTATAGCTGCTTGCCGCAGCGCGTCAATCACGCACACGCAACGCCTAAACAACCGGAAATAGATAGGCACGCATGAGCGGTGGAACACATGTACGCAGTGGCACACATATGTACATGCGTATGTATGCACATAGAAATATCACTGTCGTGGAACGCACTAGGGTCGAACTATTTCAGTACTGTTTCTGTTTGCCTGCTAGCAGCTGGCGAATTTAACATTGCGATGTCCTACGAAGTGTCCCGTCGATCCCCCGATGCATATATTTTTCGATAGTTCCGAACTAGTCCTATATTATATAGGCCCGAAACAGTTCTAACATCGACAGACGAAAGAAGTATCTTTTGAATCTTTTTGGTTTTTCCGTGTGTGCGATTTAAAATTACTAATATCGCCTAGTGAGGGTCTAGTTACTATCGGACTGCTTCGTGTTTTGGCGATAAAGATTTAGTACGGAACGAACTCTAGTAATTTGATTTACTATGTATGTATGTATGTAAGCACGCAAGCGATTTCTAGCTATTCACGGCAACCCTCGCCATTGCCCTCGCCTATAATTATGCCACTATCTTTGTTTTTTTTTTTTTGTTTGCACAGAAACTGCTTACTTGCACACTAAATATTTGTACTGCCAGCGCAAATAGTGCTCAAGCAAAATAAATAAGTTTAAATGCAATAACACTCGAAGAACTTCACTAAGTGCTTGCCAAAATTATTGCCTAATTGCCTGCCTGCCGTCGTCAACCACGGCAATTCTGACATTTCCTAGCCGACTACTAAATTATTTTATTTGCACTGCCATCAATTTCTGCAGTTTTACGCAACCGCCCTTACTGCGTCTTGTATTGCCTTCTATTTACTACAAAAAAAAAAGTCATTTATTTGTTTAAATAATTTGTCAACTGTCAGCGGCTTTTTATTTTCCTTCGTTCCTCTGTTCAGGCATGGCTGTTGCGCCTACCTGCACGCTTTATTTGCTCTGACAATTTGCTTTTACGGCCATTCACACTGTGCTTGCTTGCTGGCTTATTGCCTCTCCAGCCTTCAACCGCAGACATTGTATTCTTATTCCCCTCCATTCACCTCGCTCTTAATTCGTTTCCATTATAGCTTTATTTATTCGTAAGTAATTTTTTGTGCATTGTCAGTATTTGCTTTTGCTAGTCGCCGCTGCCACTTAATCCACGCAATAGCCAAGAGTGAGCTTGTCACTCACTCATCCTCGCCAACTCGATTGCGTCTGTCAACGAAATTAATGAGCGCTTTGGAACTGCTGCTGGTGCAGTGACTGCCTGACTGCCTGACTGCCTGACTGGCCGACTGCGGTTGAATTACGCTGAAATTGATTCATTGTCGCTTACAATTTCGTATCTACTGCTTTTCCACTACGCTACGCACAGCTTGTTAGCCCCTCATCGACGCTTCGGAATGAATTGGATTAGTAAATGCTTTGCGCTTGTGTTGACATAACGATGACAACTACTTGACAGCTACTGGCGGCTGGCTTGTTATTGCTATTGTATGTATGTATGTATCTTCTGTTGTTTGTAGAATTGGCACATCGAAAATTCAATGACGTCAGTTGAAGATTTTAGGCTAAGTAGGGATCAAAGTGACTAAAAGCGACATTCGAACTGAAGCGAAGGGACTTATGAAACCTACTCCAATTAGGGGCAGAGGCAGACTGAGATTTGGAAAATACTTTTCAATCACATGCCATCGCATCGCCTTGAAATTGTATGTTTCTAGGTTGTTGAATACAAGTTGAGGTAAGAGGGGTGAAATCAATGAAAACGATTAAATTTGTAAAAAAAAAAAATAAAGTGCCAAAAGTTCAAATGGATTGAGATGGGCAAAGTGAAACGAAATGGAGTGGAATGTAATGGAGACTATTGAAGTGGAGTGAGAGGGACAAAGTAAAATGAAATCTAAGCGAAAAGAATGGTATGGATCGGGGCTAAATAAAATGGAAGCGCAACTGTTAAAATGGAATCGANTGGAGACTATTGAAGTGGAGTGAGAGGGACAAAGTAAAATGAAATCTAAGTGAAAATAATGGTATGGATCGGGGCTAAATAAAATGGAAGCGCAACTGTTAAAATGGAATCGCATAACAAGCATTAAGTAGAGTATAATGGAGTGGAATTAAGTAAATGGGAATGGAACATAAAGGAATGGAATGTAGTGGATTGGAATGAAATGGAATAGAATGGAATATAACATAACGACTAAGATGAAATGGGATTGGGTAGGGATGGGATGTTGTGCGATGGATCGGGACGAGGTGGAATGCAATGGAATATAATGTTATGTAAAGTTATGGAAATTAATATAATGCAACGAGATGGGATCAGGATGGGGTGAGGTGGGATGGAACGAAATTAAGTGAAATGGAATGAAAACTCTGGTGGGATGGAACGGAGTGTTACGGAATGGAATTGTCTTGAATGCTATGGAATGTTAAGAAATTGAATATAAAGTAATTTGAAATAGTAATGAATAATTTAAAATTAATCACGTTAAATAAAAAAAAACATAGACTGATAACGTCAGACCATTCTTCTGAATTTGACCTTGAGATGAGTTTGGCTTGACCTCTAGATAACTTTGAAGAATCAGATTTCTTTTCAAACCTTGGGTTCGCATTCAACGCCCCGCATACCACAGGGATATAGAGATTCAATATGCAGACAATTTTTTTTGTAAACTTGTGTTATTTAGGAAAATATAGTTCATTCTATAATATAATCCATATGTATCAAATCTTCATACTTTATACATATAAAGTTCATAAAAACTAAAAAAATTTTTTTCAAAGTTTCAAAAATTTTATTCAAAATTTCTAGGAAATTTTTGAGTATGCAGTTTTTTAGCCCATTTTATATGGAACAAAGCGCGCAACACCCTACACAAAAAAGTTCTAAAAAATCAAGGATAATCTTTAGCGACTGGAAACTTGCAGAGTGTTTTACTAAAATTAAACAGGCTAGAAAACTGCATACTCCAAAATTTCTAGGAATTCATTGTCAGGATTCCACCGCAGTATGGCGATAACAATTAACAGAACAAACAGCACACCTGCAGTGAAATTAAAAATTCTACCTTATTTTACTGAAATTGAGTGGGCTAGAAAACTGCGTACTCAAGAAGATTCTAAAAAATTTTGTTTAAAAGTTGAAAATTTTGTTTAAAATTTCTCGAATTTTCCTACATTTTGCAAAACTTTGAATCATTAAATTGTATGTCACTATATTTCTATTAAAAATTAACGAAAAAAATTTATTACGAAAAACGCTGCAAATATTAGAAAAAAAAATACTCTAAGGAAACATATTCTGGTGAGTGTGTGTACGTGTGTATGGTTCCGGTGCTGCCAAAACGCTTCTCACGTTATCAGTTACAAACGTACCTCAAGCAATGACTTTATACTCCACCAAATATTGATTTTACCAGCTCTAAAAATATTACAACATCATCGTAATGATCGTTGAAATATCGAAATAATTACTTAAACAGTTTACGGCTTATATATGTATGTAGAATTCTTTTCACACGTTAAATTTCCACATTGTTTAAGCGCAATGAAACCACAATTTAAAAAATATAAATCGAATTTCTCAGCCTTTCGCTTGCATTTATCGATGGTGTTTTCTTTTACACTTTCCTTTCTTTCCCTGCCAATCTTTCCACTTCCAACATACATATGTATATACACACAAAATGTATGGCATGTTTCTTAGACTTCACCTGCATATACGCCCTTGCCGGCAACTACATATCTGCTTATCTGATCAGCCGCATTTATCACACTTTGTCATTTTCCATCGCCCCCATTGCAAGGTATTTATGAAAGCCTCGTTTTCTTGTGTGAGCGTGCAGACGACAGAGAACTTTAATATCACATATGTATATTAAAACGTGTGTGTGTTCGCACATATCGTATATTGACAGCCAAAGCCGCTAAAGTTGTGGTGCCGCATCTGCTCTTATTGTTTCGGTTTTATTTTTATTTTGTATTCTTCTCTTTTTTTGCTATTGCAATACATATCACTTTTCCCACAATTTAAGCAGCTTTCGATTTTCTTGCCGCGTCTTCGCCTTCACACTTGAGTTTTACTCGGTTCCACTTCAATGTTAAATATCTTCAATCTTTTATATTTGTACATACATACTTACATTTTCTTATTTTGGTTATAGTGTTTTTGCGCATGAGTTCGCGCGCCTTGACATAGGCTTTACTGGAATATGTATGCTGGCACTTATATATACTATGGGTGAACGTTTTCCCCAAAAATGAGATTCTGATATAAAAATCCAACTAAGCCTTAATTGTCATCAGTGACATTAAAGCTGACCTTGTACAGCGCTTGAGAGAAGAAATTACTGTTATATTGCAAAGTCAGAATTAACGTCAGTGATAGGTCAGGTAAGTCCCAGATGTGTTCCAACAGCACAAAGTAGTTTTTGTGAAAATTGCTTATGTATAGAGGGTATTGAATATAAGCCCTCGATATATGTACATATATCTAATTTAACTTAGCAGGCAACCTACATCACCCACTAAAGCGCAATTATTCTGAGTGTACGCTTGACTATCTAGGCCACCCAACCTGTCATCTGTGCAATGTTTTCTTGACAACTATGCGTTTTTTAGTCTGATTTTATTTTTGTATTGCCTCTATCATATTTTTGTTTCCTCCTGTGTTTAGCACACTTGCTCATATTTGTTTCAGTTCGATTGCTCGTGTATTTGAATGCATATTTTCGATTCTGATTTTTTACAATCATGTTTATTGGTAGTATATGTGACTCTACATATCGGTCCTTTTGTTAGTTAAATGACAATTTTTTGTTACACGCTACTCAGTCGTATATCATTTCCCTTAAAGTACATATTTCTTTGCGAGTTGTTTTCAATTTAATTTTTTTATTTTTGTTTTCCCTTTTGTTTCATTTTATTCCGCTAACCAAGCATATCCTCTGTCACTTTCGTTGTTGGTTGTTTTGATATTTTGCGCTCTTTTATTTTTTGTATGTGAAAATTTTGTGCGAATTTTTATGCATAACATTCCGTTTCAGTCATTTTTGCCGTTCCATGCCATTGAAAATGCAAAGCTTTAGAGTTGTACATTTTACTCTTTCGCTGTTGATTTATTTTTTTTTTATACCCGAGCGCACTTGTGCACAAGGGTATTATAACTTTGTTCACATAACGGTTGTTTGTAACAGGCAAAACGAATCGAGATAGATATAGACAAATGTATACATAAATGATCAGAATGAAAAGAGAAATCGATTAAGCGGTGACTGTCTGTCCGTCCGTCCGTC
>NW_016172106.1:0-4749 GCF_001687245.7 Rhagoletis zephyria | reverse complement strand
ATATTTCGAAATTTAAGGACGCTAATTTACTTAAAATGTATACACCCCGGCTTATCATGTAGCGGTAGCTTTCGGAAAGGTGGAAAACATATATTTAATACTTGCGCCGGGTATTTAATGTTCGGCTCCGCCCGAACTTAGACTTTCTTACTTGTTTATGTTTAGTTTTTTTCTTGGCTAACGGAATTCGGAACGTCAATATCGTTCAACTTCAGCCATTTAATTTTCGTTTTTTTCTCTCTCCGTACACCCTTTGTTTCGTTATGTGGTTCACCATACCCCCGCCCCCCATAGTGACGTTTCCTGTAGCGTTTTTATTAAAATTGATTTATGGGTATGCGTGCACAGATGCATGAAGATTTATGGAAAATTAATATTTAATATGTTTTTCGTTAGTCAGCATGGCACAGTAACGAGTTGGAGAATGTTGCAAGCTAAGTGATAGCAAAAAAATAAAATAAAACAAGGATTTGGTCGCAATAGTTGAAGGTATCTAATTTAGTTGCTGGCACAAATTTGCTTTCACTGACATGGCATACAATCATTCGTGTGCATAGTTTTGAAATATTGTTGTATCAATTACATTTTTCGTATGAATTTGTGCGTATAAAGGGCTTTTATGACTATGAAATGCAAAATTGGACTTGAACAAAGCGACTATTTATTTGGCTGTCAATTAATCCATTTTTAAGAGCGTTCTTTTTTTTTGTTTTTGTGCGCACAACTTTCATGCGGCTATCATTGGTGCCAATTATTTTTTGATAAATTAGAAATGATTGCTGGCGAATTAAAATAAAAGAAGATAATTGGCAGCATTCTTTTGGCAAGAAATTTTCCATTTTATGGTATGACTGGGTCTAAAGTTTTATGACGTCTACATAGAGCTGATAGTTTGTATGGCAAGCTGCATTTGCACACTTGCTTTTGCCACATTTTAAACCTTTATAGCATCTTGTAACAGTTATGCTACAAACACTTTTAAAATTCTGAAAATAACTAAAACAGTTTTTGTGTCATTTTCCACCAGACAATTTTTGATGTCGACTATAAGAAAACTTGTCGCCCTCGGCAACAAATTTCAATCGCTCCAAAATGTCCGCTTATTATTGCCACAGGCGATATTTGAAATAATTTTATTCTTTTCAATACTTCATTTATTTTTGTGTATAAAAAATGGAACTTAAGAGCGGAATTAATTCTTTCTCTCGCTATGGAGTTTCCTTTTTGTCAATCTTATCTTTGGCATAAATTAGATGCTTATGGCTAATAATGTTGAAGCGAAATTCATAAGTTGGGGAATTTTTAATAACTTATTTATTCCAAAATTAACATGAAGGAAATTATGTATGTTGGCGATTTGTCACCACGGCAATAAATCGGTGAGTCGTTAATTTGTTGCCATTGACGATTGTCGTCTATTTCTCATGTTTTGCATGGTGCGTTGTGTCAGCAACAAATTACGCGAGCCAGATTAAGATGCAACCGAAAAATGTCGTAAGAGTGGCTGAAGAATTATAACTAAACAAGAAGAGAGGTGAAGGGACTGACGCAAAGACAAACACGACTCAAAGTAGCTGCATAATTGCGGCTACCGTTGTCTATAACGACAACAAAATTTGCTTCTAAATTAGTTATTAAGAAAGTATAAAGCTTAAAAGCACAATGAAGTTGTCATTATTAAAGCGCTTAAATTAAAGTTTTTGCGGCATACATATGTACATACATATGTAGTTAAAGGCGAAGTCAAATAGTTAGTACCAAAGCCATCTGATGAGTTTTGCTATTGGTGTGGAAATATGGCTACTAGAGTATTTAATTTAATTTCAAAGGATGGAGTGATTTTCGCAAAAAAAAACTCATTCTAAAGTATATATTTATTTTTTAGAGTTTATTTTAGGGATTGAAGGGAGTTTCCAAAATTTCCTCGCATTTTTTCACCATTTTTTGTGTTTCTTTAAAGAATTTTTAGGGATTTTTTTTTTGGGTTTTAATTGTTTCATGACTTCCCGTGTTATATATTTGCCGAAATTTCGGGATTCCTTAGCAATTTTTTGTTTTTGGATAAACTTACAGTGAAGTCTCGATATAACGAACCTTAATACTGCAAAAAAGTCAACATAACAAAATTTTTGCTGAATCCTCTAAAAAAAGCATTGTTTCTCCATAGATATAACAAAAAAAAAAAAAAAAAAATGAGCACGAAAACATTCGGAATCAAAAGCCTCTATATAACGAAGTGTTCCGTTACAAAAAAAAAAACAACTGAACTACAACTCGACGGCCGTTGCAAGAACGCCCTATCTCAGACAATGTCCCAGCCTACTTCAGAAAGTGGTTAGAGAATGCCCTATCTCAGAATTTTATCCAAGAACGCCCTAATTAGGAATTCAGTTCAAAAATCCGCTACATCAACGTATTTAGTTGTTATAGGGCCATTTTTGAACCAAATTCTGAAACATCGCGTTTTTCAATGAAATTCTGGAGTAGGGCATTCTTGGAAACTTTTATGAGATAGAGCGTTTTCGAACCGATTGCCGTCAATATATATACTTATCATGATTTTTTTTTTAATTTTGCATTATTTAAAAACTATGGATATAACAATGCTTCGTTGAACTCCAACTATATCAGCCACTTGAAATTCAAATTGCCTGTCAAAATCTCTGGCAATGCTTGGTGCTGCCCAGCCGCAAGAACTAAACTGCAACTCTCGTATACATAAATACATATGTACATATACCTTTAAATCCTTCAAAGTACTAATCAATTATACCAAAATTTTCTCTTAATTTCGAACTTATTTAGTTTTATCCTACCCACTTATTTCCATATCCTACAAATTTATATTTAGCTCATTCAAAACTAAAGCTCCAAAAACTTACTGGAATACAACTACTTTGTAGTTCAGTGCAAATTGCCAAGGTCCAATATGCCCATAAATCCATTTGTAAAATAAATACTCACTCCACATAGTAATGGAATTTAATGCTTAATTAATAGAATTATGTGCTCTTAGCTCGAAAGGAGTAAGCTGCTGCATATAAAAGATGATGAATACATACATACGTACACACTTCTCTGTATGCTTAATATCAAAGGTACACTTTTAAAATTCTGTAATTGTATGGAAGCGAAAATCCCGTAAGAACCTAATTGCCAAAAATACTGAGACTTATCTTTTAGTACATAAGGGCATAGTTTAAGGACTCCCTTCAAAACATTTATATGTACATAATTAGATACATTCCTATGTACATACACGCTATGTAGCTGCTTATTTCCATACACCTCTCGTTATCCATAGCTCTAGTAGAATTAAAATAAATCTCTTAAGTGCTGCCAGCTACCAAATGAATAGGAAAATAGCAGGAAAAATAATTCATATAAATGCATGCAAATATATTTATTTGCATACAAAAAATATTTGCTTTTACTTTTTGGTAGACATTTGTATTTTCGGTACCGTTTTTGTAGTATTTATGCTGCTATGGTAATTTATTGCACTACTAGCCGAACGGCAGAGATTCAGCAAGAAAGCATTGCTTATCCTAAGGCGCCCATGTAGACAACATATTCAATTTTATTTGAAAAATGAGGAATTTTTTAGTAAAAATAGTAAATCTCATGTTGCCTCATGTAGGAATCTGAAATATTTTGCACGATCTTATACACACACACACACAATAATTCATATACATTTGCTTTATTATGTGCTTCAGCACGGTAACCGACACACAGGCATTTAAAGCAATTGGGAGAAGCATGTATCCTGGAGAGAAAGAATGAAAAAAAACAACTAAAAATAAATAACGAAAATATGAAAAACACTTTTGTATAGAAAAATGCAAACAAAACCAGTGTGCAACTTGACAGTAGCACACATACCTATTTATATGTATGTAGACTAACATGCATATGCAATAGACTTGAATGTTATAGCAGCAACGGCAACAACAACAGCGACAATAGCAACAGCAGCACATAACAGAGTCGAGTGGCACGTAGCATAAGCAAATACATAAGCAGCTCTACACATCTCTCTCCCCAAGTTTGCACATACCAATGCACAGATTTACAACGCTGCACACACAAATTTATATACATAAGGGGTATTCACGATCCGGTGCATACTGTCTAGTATGTACATATGTATGCATGCATGTACCTACATTTTCAAGCTCCCATAAGCTGCAGCGTAGTCACGTGTATGTTCCATGCCGGCACGAGCGACAGCTCGCAGTCTGCTGAGAGGGAGGCTTAGTCCAGAGCATCACTAAATACTGTAAGCTGTTGCAATTTTCTATGCATTTTCCCTCCAGGCAAAATATGCATAAAAGAATTTTCATATCAATTACAATTCATAATAATAATGTATCCGGGCGCAACAGCAGAGAAAAAAGTTTTCAGTGGAAGTAAGCGGCGGCATGAATGTTACTCGTTAAAGGGTCGCACGCAATGAGGCCGTTTACATACATACATATATGTATGTACATATGATAACCAATATACACACTTACATATGTATNGGCTTAGTCCAGAGCATCACTAAATACTGTAAGCTGTTGCAATTTTCTATGCATTTTCCCTCCAGGCAAAATATGCATAAAAGAATTTTCATATCAATTACAATTCATAATAATAATGTATCCGGGCGCAACAGCAGAGAAAAAAGTTTTCAGTGGAAGTAAGCGGCGGCATGAATGTTACTCGTTAAAGGGTCGCACGCAATGAGGCCGTTTACATACATAC
>NW_016172105.1:0-13501 GCF_001687245.7 Rhagoletis zephyria | reverse complement strand
AAAATGGGACTTAGCAACTTTTCTTTCTAAGCTAGCGATATAATAAATTAAATGAGTTTATAAAAATTATTTGAATTATGTAAAACAATATATTTGCTTTTTTTTAATTAAAAGATAACTATTTTGAAAACAGAGATTAAAACAATAAATAAGTTACTAAAAATTTATTTAAATTAAAAAAAATTAATTCACGTTTTTAAAACAATAAAATCTGAAAACTAAAAGAAAATTAAATTAAAAAAAATATATTTAAAAATATATAGTTAGTAATAATTAAAAAAAAAAATCTTTTTAAAACAATAAAACCTTAAGATTAAAAGAACATAACATTGAAAAAAATTAATTTATTAAAAAAAAACAAGAAACAAAAAAAATTTTAAAAATTAAATTACATAGATTAAAAAAATAAAATTTTCGTTTTAAAATAAAAAAAACCCAATACTAAAAGAAAACTTAAGATAATTCACTACAAAAGTAAAAGTAAATCAAATACGATCAAATCACATTACATCATACCCTGTCGGAAACCAACAACGAAAATGAGAATAAATGTAATACGTTTGTAAACATTTTATGTATGTATTAAAAAAATATTTTTATTATAATAAAAAGGTAATATTTATATTAATTTTTTTTTAGCTATATAATTTAACAATTAAGAGAAAATTATTTTAAAAACAAACAAAAATTAACTGTCAATAAAAAAATAAAAAATTTCCTAAAAATTTAATAAAATATAAAAATAGTTTTCATTTTAAAATAATAAAATCTAAAATTTATTAAAAATAAACACAATATTAAAAAATAAAAATAAAAATTTTATGAAACTAATGCAGCCAGCTTATAACTATAATACTTATTTATAATTACTACTCTTTTTAATAAATAAAAAAATATTTTTCTTTGTAAATGATAAAATCCTAAATTAAAAACTTAAATTAAATTAAAGAAAAGAAAAGACAAAAAGGGTTTCCAAAAATTGCATCAAATTTAAGAGTCATATACATAGCTTTCTCTTTAAAACAATAAAAGGTAAAAGCTAAAAGAAAAATTAAGTTTTAAATGAATCCGCTGCCGAGGATTTCAACCTCGGATCTCTGCAATGGCACGCCACTGCTTTGCCATTGCGACTATTAGAGCAGCGCGAGTTTTCCAAAAGACTTGCAACTATCTTAGCCAGAATTGCCATGCTAGCCTAGTCTCGGGCTCACGAAATTCTGCTCTTTTGGTTTCAATAATTAGACTGATATTTCTTGGAGCCAGAATACATTTCCAAGCCTTTTAAGCTCCCATTTTCTTTCTATGGATACCACTAAGCTTTTGCCTTTGAGTGTGTTGTTAAATTTTTGAATTCCTTTCGGACATTTAATAAAAATCGTTATTTTATGATAACTCAATTTGCTGCCATTTAAATTTCAAGCATCCAGGTTTAAAAAACAACATAGTAAAATGCTAGGCTCATTGAAATTACTATACGTACTTACTTGCACATATTTTTAAACGTTATTCAGTATTTTATACCTCAAACGATTTCATAGCAGCAAAATCTAAATCTTACCTTTCCTGGTCATTCAATTTTGATTGCAATCCAATTTAATTTCCTTTCGCCTCATATTTAACCTTTTCGCACAATCAACTTTATTCTTCTAAGAATTTCCATTTTTTTCCCACTTTTCTAGGTACCAAAGAATAATTTAATCCCCCTCCCCCGCAACGCACTCTTTGCGCTCGCACACATCAGACCACATTTTTTCAAGTAACTTTCGCACACATCCTGTCACTAGTGGTTTGGTTTGTCCTTTTACACACAGGTTTTTTTTTTTCTTACTTTCATCAATTGCCACATATCCTATCGCCTGTTGCCCGAAGGCTATTTGATGTTGGTCGCTCGGTGTCGCTGCTATGCGCTCCATTGAGTGACCTTTCAAATGGTAAACGGACTTTTAGTTTTTGCTTTCGGCCCTACCATAGTACTCTACAACACATTTCCATTGCCATTGTCACGTGTGTATTTTGTAGTTGTGTTGGGAAAATATGTACGGGTTGTTCTTGTTGTTCTTGTTGTTTTTGTTTTTGCCTTTGTCGTTATCGTTATTGTTATGTATGGTTGTTGAACAAGTGCCAAATGTGGGCGACAAGCGTAGACATGGCGAAACTGCAACAGGATGGGAAAAACATCAGCAACGGAGGCAACAACAATAGCAACAACATAGCAACTAACCTGCACACAAAATGGACGTGAAATGCAACATTAAATGTGTGTATGTGTGGAATTATAAGCATGGATTAGTTATGTGTATGTATGTGTGTGTGTGTGTATGTGCATAGATGCACTCTTGCCGCAGTATGAGCGTGTCTACTCAACTGTCTGTGTCCGTGTTGGCCAACAACCGGATGTAACACCTGGCTTCCGATTAAGCGATTATAAATTTGTGGGCAAATATCCGTTTTATGCGCTTGTGTGTGATTGCTGATGTGTAAATATACACACAACCACACACATTCGTATTTGTATGTCATCAGCCAATATGCAGCTTTATATACTTAGTTTAGTTAAGTTTACTCATCGATTGCTAGGCGAATATACACACATACATACATGCACACATTTGTACATACTAAATATGTGTGTGTTTTTGTCATTGCGCTCGTTTAGCTGTTACCCATTTGTTCTGCTTCAACGACTGCAATGGCAGCAATGCAATAATAATACCTTAATTATGAGCGGATATAATTTGATTAAAAGCATTAGCGAGCATTTAAGGTGATTATACATACATATATACATATAGACATATATGAAGGGAATATGTGCATAGATAGATACATATGTACATACATATAGATATATGAACACTAATACAAAATTCGAACTTATTTATTGTTTAGCGTATAAGGAAATGCATTGATGGAGTAATGAAATGAATGACACAAGTTTTTGGTCTACGATGGACAAACATTTACCTTTGCAGGACTAAAAAATGTAAATCGATTAAAACTGGTTTACATAAAAAATCCACATGCATGCCGCTATTCAAGTCTGATGTAGAACTACTCGTAGATTCCGCAAATCGAAATCATTTTTTTTTCTATGCATAATTTGAGATATTTCCACTTTATCGCATACATATGTCTTACGAAGCAACAGAATAATCGTAGTACAAGAGGTTGGAAACGAAAACCACCAAAACTCTCCATAAACCGCATATACATCACTATAGTTTCTGAGAAATTCAAATTCATATTAACAAAAAAAAATCAGATACTGTGTCACTTTTTTCTTTTGTGTTTTTTCTATTATAAAAAAATCAAAAAAAAAAAAATATCAGGCACTGGATGAAAAGTCTAGGGCATAGACAAGTCAAACGTGTTATCTGTCCTTTAAAAGAAGCTTCAAAGAAACTACCCACCAAAAAGTGGCATAAGTAGACAAGGCTTATAACAAAGTAATGGTAGTCTATATTGTGTTTATTGTAAGGCCCTATGGAAGCTCCATTTCGAATGGACGTGGATGGTAACAATATTCTGTAGAATACCTTATTGTAAGGACTAATGTGAGCCCATTTTCGCATAGGCTATAATGTCTTATCATAAAGCCTTATTTTTCACAGCAGATAATCCTATTACGCGTAAGGATGTCTCTCAGAGAAAGAGAGAGAGAGAGTTAACCTTATTCGCAATACGACAAAATCAGATGTAGAATAAGAGTTGGCCATACAACTGGTATTTCTTACAGTCTAATGCCTTAAATACGGCTCCTAGGCAGTTTTAGATAGGTACTTAATTTAGGCAGAGAGGCCCAAAAAACTTTCTCTGGGTACTAAACGGGACACTGTTTCCTTCGTTATTACCTCAGTGAAATGAATCTTTTTGAAACAAAGGTCTGTCGCTTTTGTGAGTTGTGCGTGATAGCTTCAGAAGACATTCTCTGTGAATATGACCCTTAAGCCATTTGAAATATGGAACAAAGCGCTCTTGGAAGTGCTAGGCTACATCAATAGCCCTCACTTAGAGGGCGGAGGGTCACTCACAATTGACTTCTTTAGAGAGCGGGCTGCGGTTGGCTTTTATAAAAATAATAATAATATTGAAAGGCTATGTATATACGGTTTATGTAAAATTTTGTTGGATATGGGAAACCGGTGAACAATAAAAGCACAAATTTGTGATGCAGTGTAATATAAATGTAAAATTTTGTGAGCGCGTGAGTTTCACGCTAAAACAGCTGTACGTATTTCAAAAAAAATTGAGCACACTGTTATGTTATTAACCGGGTTAACATATAGATTATATTTTAAAGAGGGTTGCCAACTTTTTAAAAAGTTAAAATCATTTAATTAGAAAGCTAAATAAAATATAAAACAATGTGGCGTCAGAGAAAAGGCGTTCAGAAACGATTTACTTCGACATATTTTTTTTTGAAGAGGGTTGCCATCTGTTCAAAAAGTAAAAATATATTAAGTTAAAAACTTAAATCGAATATTATGTAATTGGGTAACAAAGACGAGAGGGCTTTAAAAAAGCTTTATTTCCACAATATTTTTGAAGAGGGCTGCCACCAGTTTAGAAATTCAACATTAAGTTAATCAAACTTTTGAATGAAATGTATTAATACGTTTGTCAAAATCGAGGAGTTTAAGATACCTTTATTTCGAAAATATTTGCTAAAAGGGTTGCTGACTGCTCAAAAAGTAAAAATCGATTTAGTTAACAAGTGAGTTCGAATATTTCAAAATTGGGTTACAAAAACGAGAAGGGTTTTGAAAAAGCATTATTTCCAGAATCTGTTCAAAAATTCTACATCAATTTAATTACTAAATGAATTTAAATATTTTAATATGGTTGTTAAATGTTAGAAGCTTAAGATATCTTTATGTCGAAAGTATTTTTGAAGAGAGTTGCCATTTGCTCAAAAAGTCGGTCTGACCTTATTAGCAATTTAAGTCAAATATTTTGTGTATGGTTAAGAAACGAATGAGGTTTAAAAAAGCTTTATTTCCAAAACATTTCTGCTACCTGTTTACAAACTCCGCATCTATTTAATTACCAATTGAAATTAAATATTTTAATAGGGTCGTCAAACGATAGCGGTTTTAGGGAATCATTATTTCGAAAATATTTTTTAAATGAATTGCCACCTGTTTAAAATTTGCAAAATATATTTTATTGGTACGTTAAATTAAATATTTTAAACTGTCAAACAAGATAGGTTTAAATTAGCTTTATTTGGAAAATATTTTTAAGAGGCTTGCGTCCAGTTTAAAAGTTCACCTATAATTTAGTGAGGCGTTAGATGAGAAATTACAGCACGGGTATCAAAAAAGTAGTAAAAGAAAACATTTTTGTCTAAAAACAAATATCGATCAGTGGAAGTAATTTCTCGACATAATTTCCAAGGAACTTATATCACGGTTCCTTGAAAGCTCTGTCGGTGGAAGTTATGTCGATGCCCTTCTTCCTTAGGTCGGATCCCGTTGAAACAGCTCGGCCTACCATTGAGAGTTGAGATTATCGACAGCAAGGCTATCTGGAAAAGGTAGTAGAGTAATTTACATTTTTTTTTATCCATAAAGAAAGGTTGAACTGTGTATTCAAAAAGATTTCCCGGTTTTGATCCTTGAATATAAAGCTTTATCCTGCATTGGAATTATGTATATCTTCCCGTAAACTGTTTTTCACATACATACATAATGACTCGCTCTTTAATCCTTAATTACTCCTTGCAGCCAGATATGCAGTTTGAGTTAAAAAATTTTTTTTTCAAATATCATTAATTCTGCAGCATTCATAAATTTGATATCCATTTATATTTTCTTTCATAATAATTTTGCAATTAGTTACAAAAACATTCCCATATATGTGTGTATTACGGGTAGTAAAAGGAAATGCATCGCACTTAATTTGCATGAGCGCAGTTTTTCATATACATGCATACATCCATATATGTTGCACACTTTTCCGCTTGCCAAGAACGCCAAATTACCACTGACACACAAATGGATGTTAATACGAGTATACTTGTCTACATATTATATGCTTCGGACAAAAATATACGAAAAATGTATAGCGACCACCAAAAAACGTTACCCGCAACCATAACTATGTATTTTCATAAAAAAACCGTAGCACAATTTTCTGCGCACTTACCCCGCTGCATGCTTCCATTAGTAGTTGGCATTAAGCGCGCGCTGTAAAAGTGCAAGCATGTGAAGAAGAGAAAGAAAACGGAGAGTGGAGAAGCGGGTGGTAAGCAAGTATGCTAGCCAACACATGCTCATCGTATCCGAGACTGCCATGGCATAAATAATTTAATGAGGGAAAACTCACGTAACACCTTAACCAGCAAAATATGGAGTGGTTAAGTAAAAAATCTGTGTGCTTGTATTTTATGTAAGCAGAATTTGCTTGTGGACAAGGAATATAGTACATATGTACATGTCTGTACATTAGGGTGGTCCAAAAACAGTAAAGTCGGAATTTTAATGCCGCCACCCCCTGGGAGTGCTCTATAATGAATAAAAATAGAACCCTATTTTTTATTTTGAGATCAAAAAAATTTTAGGGAGTGCTCAAAGTGCTCAAAGTTTTCCGTGTATTTACATATTTATATGGGGAAAAACAACTTTTCGTATAAATGGTAAAAAATTTTTGAAAATCAATATCTTTCGATCGGAAACCCCTGGTTCTCTTCAGGAGACTTCAAATATTAATATCCAATTGCTTATTTAACCATTTTTTAATACTGAAGATTTTTGATTGGTCACCCATGGAAAACTTTGATCGCTTTGAGCACTCTTTAAATTTTTATGATGCCAAAATAAAAAGGGTATTTTTTTTTTTGGTATACAACAATCGTAGGGGTCGGCGGAATAAAAATTCGGACTTTACTTTTTCACATGCATTTTTGGACCGCCCTAATGTACATAGATATAAGTGTGTGTGTAGTGTGCAGTATATTATTAAAAGCACGACTGCTATTTTCTTTCGCTTATTTTAAATTCAAGGATTTAACCATTATCGGATATTATATTTAGTAATTGGATATTATATTTACTCCGGGCGAAAGTCAAAAGTTTGGTTAATTTATTGAAGAAATTTTTTAAAATCTTAGATATCAGATCATTGTATCGACTACATCGTTTTTTATTCTATCAAAATGGGATACATTTTTCGAGTACATGGGATTATTTCGTCGCTCGAATAAAGAAACAGTGTAAATGCCACATACACTATTATTCGATAATCGCACCATTGGATAGACAATCCTTTAATCTATTAGAAAAAACTTTAGTTTTCTTAAATATCTCTTTGGCTCACTAATTTATTCCCGAAAAACGAGATTGTATTTGTATGGTTTGTAATGGTTTATAAAAACTTTCAATTCGTTTTTTTCAAAACTATACTTTTCATGTTACACTATTTCATTATTCCAGCGACGATTTACAATATTGAGTTTGAGGTTGAAGGCACTACACCGCTGTAAATCGTAGTAAAACGGAACTCATTTTTTCACTAGGAAATATTATGTACACGGTAGTCCACGTCCCTCCTACTTTGTTCGGGGACATACGCCTGGTGTTTTCTGACAGGGTCAAGTACTTAGGCTTGATTCTTGATGGGAAAGCTATCGCGGAGAGCTTAATATCGAGGAGAGATCTATGAAGACTTCAGTGCCTCTAAGCAGTCATCATCTCAACACTTTCTCTTAAACTGACCATCTTTTCCTAGGCTTCGGCTTAGGCACTTGGGTTCGTACCTTTTAACTAGTCCAAAGGAGAGCTCACCGCTTGAACTTAGTAGTTACCATTAGCAGTAGTATTACAAGATATCAACGCTCACGGTTTAAGCGAGCTCCCTAATAAGGGCAAGCCATCATAAGCTAATAGATCTTACGCCGTTGGGCGCTGAAAATTTAAGTATTTAAGAAAAAATTGCAGTGGATTTTTAATTATATCTCAGGTGAAATTGATGATGAAATCCATAGCCAAATGGACTAAGATAGATCTAAGATTGGTCCTTTTGTAGACAGCAGGACTATATCGCAAGAACTGGCATCAGCTAAATAGCAAATATTTCCAGCTAGGAAACACAATATTATGCAGAGCAAGTAGTTGCAAGCTAAGTTGGCTGCTATCGATGCGAGTACCCGAACAGTCACTTGATAAATAGATTCCAAATCCCCTCCGTATGTACGTCCCTACAGGCAGTAGGACGATATCCCGAACTACGTATAGCAACCTGCGGAATCCACGCTGCACATTAAGGCAATCAATGCCATTCGCAGATGCTCTTCCTTTGGTCTGACTGCTGCAACAATAACAACAAACACAAGGATTTCTTGAAAAAGACTTTATACTGGATAGTAACAAATTTTGGCACACAATTCCCGGCGGCAATGTGTGGTCAACACGGGTAAGCTATACTCTGTTAGGTAAACTCTTTTTCCCAGCCTTCTACATATCGGTTTAGGTATTTTAACCACAAAAAATTACGACAGTACTCCCAAAAGTTGTCGGAAGTTATATGTTTTCGCCGTGAGAGCCTGTGTAGAACTTTTAACCAAAACGCTCGGGGAAAATGCACTAATGGTTTGGAAATTACTTTCTGAGGGAAGATGAGTAGGGACTCTATTTTAAAGACACTTTAGGGAGATCTATTGAAGTGCCTGTCTTATATAGATTCACGAAGCTAAGTTCTTTGTCACTGAACGATATTGGGATTTAGTTATAACTGAATAACGGTTGTCGAACTAGTAGAACTTTCTCGATTGCCCAAAAAAAACTTTACCATTAAAATCCTGTAGGATACTAAACTTTTGGGTTCATACGCCATCACAACTTTAGCATTGTTACCTGTATTGCCTACCCGGCAGCCGCGTGCAATGTCTTGGCATACCATCTCAAGACTTCTGTGGCAGCTATCATGCAAAGGATGAGGAGGAAACAATATCTACTGCATTTTCTGTTCCGATATCGTGCATTGTTTAGAGGAAGGTATGTCTACCTAAGTAGTCACAGTCGAGGCTAACTGTGAGGCTACCGAAGCAACAGAAACTAACGTGGAGCCTATGTGAAGTGCAAGAGATGATTTTGATGCAATGGCCTAAACCTATGTACATTGCACGCTATTTCCACCTTGAACTAAGTTTTTCATGACCTGATTGAGAATTGCTTTCCTAGACTACTCAAATAGCAAAAGTTGTTAAAAAATTTAGTGTTGTGTACTTTAAGGTGCTTTATTTAAGATCTTAGCAACGAAACAAACCAAACTATTGCTAGCGACAACCAAAAATTACCAGTGTATGCATTAACAACTCCCAAGCGTAAAGCTTTCGCAACACAATTAACAATTCATACATGTAGAATAAGGATATTCAAAACTTGATATATTCTGTATGAAAATTTTTTTCGGGAAAAAACAATGTATGTACACAACTATTAATTGCTTTTGCTTCATTGCTGCAAAATAAAATTTGTATGCTAGCAGCTGCAACTTTTCTGAAGCAACGAGCAAACACACAGACAAATTCATCACTGCCAACAAACAATAAAGCAGGCAAGCATATATAGGCCACTTGCCGCACGCAAAGTGCCATTCAGCGTCATACAAGAATACACATAAGCGCGTCTAAGGGGAAAAATCACTCAAAAGAAAGTGGCATGTGGCATACATACATACATACATAGAGGATGGTAGGCGGAGGACGTAGTTGCGTGAGAAAGTTACTGCTGTCAAATAATTATTGCGCACACATTTGCATGTACGCCCCTAATACGCAACGACGGCGGCATGGCAAAGCACCGAAATGATGAAAGGTGCTAAAAATTTTCCTATGTGTCTGCATGCAATAAGTTGGGTTTCTGAGCTAATGGGGATGCATTAAAAGTACATAGATACCAAAATGTATATATGTATATATTTTTCATAGAAGAGCGCTAGTGTAGCGTTAATGTGCGTTGGGTCGCAGATATATTACTTTCTCACATGTTTTCTAGGCCCGTTAGTCCCGAAAAAAATGTAACTGTTTTCATACCATTACGATTAGTATGTTGAAATCAAATAATGTTATCGCTTTACACAATCGCTGCTGATAAACATAGATATCGATAAATATATCGAGGCGAGTGCCCTTTCCATTTCATTGCCTCAATACATTCCATTAGGTAGCCTAATTGCTAGCCAGACTCCTGTGTTGCCCTTGCCAGTAATTTATGGAGCCTCACAGATGCAGGAGTCAATGAGATATTTATACGAAAGGTCCTGATGCTACTCTCCTGACCACGTTACTATAGTTTGTTAGCCTAGCTGAGTACAATTGAAAAGTCTGGCCACGCCTTTCCTGAGATCTGAGAATTCCCGTGGCCCACAGGCAGGCTGAGACCTTCCTCTCGGTCTCGTTAAATTTTCATGTTTTTCCTCCTACCTAGGTAGATTCAACCTGAGTACTTTCTCATACTTATCCCTATTAGTTCTCCTGGGGTTTCTTTTTAGGGTTACCTGTCCTGAACGCAAAGTTGAACAATGGAAACTAGCACTAAAAAGGGAAAGAGTCTAGATAAAGTCGTCACTGTATGGCTCAGAGTGTTCATAAACCTAAGACCTTATAAATGCTTTAGACCTTTTACGGCTGAAAATGAAGGGTGAATAAAGCAGCGTAGTAACTCTATTCAGGTACAAACACCAACAACAAAAATGAGAACATAGTAAGGCTTTAAGGACTTCTGGTTGCGTAATAAGTCAATTGAAGTTAGCTTAGGGATTCAAAAAGTCCCGAAAACGGGTTACTGTTGAATATTTTTATTCACCACTAATTCGGGCTTATACATACACATAAATACTTTTACGCGCCAAGCTGCTATGAATGTTATATGTACCCAGTGTGAAAATGGGAATCCATTACCTCTTTCTACCAAGGAGAGCTTAACAACTACGGTTGAACGAAAAGATGCATCACAATGTAAGCGGACGGATGATGTGTAGTTTTGAAGCCACAAACGAAACAAAAAGTTTGAAAGCTAATTCCAAGTACGTTTTTTTCACGTTATCTCAACAGCTGCTGTCACCGAATGGATGCGTGTTCGACTGCCGTATTGTTGGTCACGGGTTCAAAACCTGCGGCACGGACTTTATTTTTTATTTTTTAATTCTATTTGTATATTCTATTTCTAGTTTCGTCAAGCGACATGCGATACATTACTTTCGTATGACAAAGCTGTAGAGAAATTCTTGCATCTTTTCGTGCGTAGGTTATAGGACCTATCCATTACTTTTTACATTCCAAAGACATTACCTTTTACCCACTGGGTATACTTGCGTTTATGCTTACATTTGCGGGCATATTTCCCTACTTCTCTATTTATCTGTCTACGTACATATGTGCACGCTATTAAATGAGAAAGTGACAAGTTTTTAATGCAAAAATGTATTTAACGATAATGATGTTAAAACTTTGCCATAACAAAAATTTTGTGCTAGTAGTATGTCTTAAGGCGTTGTGTTGCGTTACGTTGAAAACTCTTGCACGCAGCATAAAAGTTTCAGTATTAATGTACTGCGTACCAAGTACATAAGTATACTGCTTAAATAAGGTTACTCGCGTTGAGTAGTTTTAAAATACTATTTGGAAATTAAACACATTAAAAAAGTTAAAGACGATACGCGACGAAAATTAAATGAAGATTTAGATGAGCTCGCGAGGAATGGAGCCCGAATGTGTGCATACACATTTTGTATGTAGTTAATGAAATTAAAGAAGCAAATGGGATTAAATAAAATACTACGCTTTAGAAATTTTATTTGACTCAAACAGCAAAGCGTGTTTACATATATTCATTAGCGAAAAAACATAAAAACTTTTCTTTATAAAAAAAAAACTGCAGCCCTTTTTTCTTTTCTGCCACAACCACACTAGGTGAGCTTCGAGAATCCACACAAAAGTAAACAAAGCTCTGTTTTGAGTTCAAAATTTGTCTATTAAAAGGTTTATCCCAGAATATCCGTACTTTGCATAGCTTCGGCGACCACCGTTTAAAATAAGGCCTTTCGCACACAAGGCTACGCAAATCTTCGATACTAATATTCTATACCAGCGTCGCGAGTATATAGTAGCGCACGGTCCGTAGGTAAATAAATATATAAACAAGGATATCTTTACACCAAAGAAACAAATTTAATATTCACTACCAGAAAAAAATTCCTTTCCAGAAAAAAGTTCGCCGTACACCACTGACTTTCTAAATGTTTTTTCGCTGAGCTTAGGGTGGCCTTTCTAATTTCTTTTACCATATCTTCGGCATTTATAGTCGGATGTCAAAGTATGATACATCGAAGTTTTTGTCTCAAAGATATAATGCTTTTATTTCCAAGTTCACTTCAAGTCCCCCGTTCTAGCACTTACCCACCATATATCAGTTCCTACCACCCTAATGTACCACCGTAAGGTCAGTTAATCAAAGCTCGCCAAAAATCATTACACTTTTGCTATGTAAGTATTTTGATTTGAAGGAAAATTCCAATTTTTTTTTTTGCGAAAGGTAGGGATCGAACGTTTGTAATTTTTCGTCATATCTTCGGCATTTACAGTCGGATCTTAAAGTGTGATACATATATGGGCAAATCTAAAAAACAGGTAACCTTGGTGTTTTTAGCTTTATTTTCACTGTTGGAAACTATATCAAGCTGGTTGCTTTTGGATATAATTCATTGACGTATACTTAAAGCCTAAAAAAAATTTGGATCAATTTGCCGCATAACTTTTGAATTATAGGTGTTTAAATAAAAACTAATAATGAAAACAAGTGAATTTTTTATGTAATTTTTAAGAGGTGAAAAATTAATTATGCCATAACTTTTGAAGCACAGCATATACTGATTTGAAATTGTATGTGCAATTAGTATTTATGTGTACACTTCAAATGTAGTAGGTAAGAAAAGTGTGCATTAAAAAATAACGAAATGGCAAGTAACTCAAAGTCTGTAATTCCACATTTCACAATTTTCAAAATTTTCGGTTTATCGCGTATAGTTTTTGAAGCATTTAAGTTTAAGAACTTTTTAAGTAAGTATTGTATACTACAAACAATTACGAATAATTTCATACCTGAGCAAGAGCTGTGCTTTCAGAATAAACCAACTTTTAAAGATAAAATATTCTGCGATCTTGAGCGTAATTTTTATTCCAAAAACACTTTAATTAAAGCCACATTTGGAAAACACGTCGAAACGATCTAAATCTTTCTATAACTGCTAGTCCTTATAAAATTACATATACCTGTAAAATGCTTCAAAAAATTTATCTCTAGAAGTGTGTAAAAACCCTGATTTACTAGTCTTAATGATGCTACTTCTTTTAGTCAGAATATTTCGAGAGTGGTATTAAAGCAACTTTTTTTTCGACAAATGTTCTGATAGTTGCTCTTACTTAATTGGAGCCTTCTGAATTCAATGGCGTCCTAAGTTTTACCCTATTGGCTCCACTTTTCGAGATAGCGGTACTTGAAAC
>NW_016172104.1:12793-13502 GCF_001687245.7 Rhagoletis zephyria | reverse complement strand
AGGAAGTGGCGAAATGCTTACAATATAGAAGCCATAAAAGATTTTCCGATTCCCAAGTTTCCTCGTCAGGCTCGCAGGTTTATAGGAATGGCGAATTGGTACAAGCCGTTTATTACCAACTTTGCAGATTTGGCTGGTCCAATGACAGATTGCCTTCGAAAGTCACCTGGTCCATTTAAATTAACTCCTGAGGCAGTCGAAGCGTTTGGAAAACTTAAAGTTGCACTCTGTTCAGCGCCTGTCCTGGCACAACCTGAGTTTACTAAAGAATTCGTGATCCAATGTGATGCATCCAAAATAGGGGTAGGAGGAGTATTATTCCAGCTCGATGAGGAAGGGGCAGAGTATCCCATAGCTTTAGTATCGAAGAAGCTTAATAATGCTCCGCGAAATTATACGGTCACCGAGCTGGAATGCCTCGCCGCAATAGTTAGTGTAAAGCCTTTCAGACCATATATTGAAGGATTGCCTTTTCGAATAATTACTGGCCATTCAAGTCTCAAGTGGCTAATGACACAAAAAGACTTGAGTGGCAGGCCGGCGAGATGGTCGCTTCTATTGCAACGATACAAATTTAGTTTTAATATTTTTATTGAGCTTTGTACCACGATTGTTTATTAGGAAAAATTGAAAAAGCAACAAAGTCTAAGCGGTAGAAGTTATAGCACTATTTCGGAGATCACCACATCTCCTCATCAGACTTCTTTTT
>NW_016172104.1:2838-11772 GCF_001687245.7 Rhagoletis zephyria | reverse complement strand
AAAAAGAAGTCTGATGAGGAGATGTGGTGATCTCCGAAATAGTGCTATAACTTCTACCGCTTAGACTTTGTTGCTTTTTCAATTTTTCCTAATAAACAATCGTGGTACAAAGCTCAATAAAAATATTAAAAAAAAAAATGTTAACAAGCCACAGTAACATTGACAGGTACAAATTTAGGATGGAGCATCGCAAAGGTTCTTTAAATGTTGTGCCGGACACACTTTCGCGTTTTGACGTGGACGAACTCTCTTCTATCCCACCTCTAGAAATTGACTTGGCATCATCGGAATTCGACGGCGTAGACGAGCTTCGCGAATTAATTGAAAACAATCATGAAGGGCTACCCGATGTACGCATAGTCGATAATAGAGTTTACAAAAGAGTGAGTTTCGAAGAGGTGTGGAAGAGGAAGAGGATTCACTCTGGCGTTTGTGGTTACCGGAAGGGCTGACGGAGCTCGCAATCAAATGCTCATATGATTCCAATGCTAGAAAACCTTAGAGCGCGCTCGGCAGAAATATTTTTGGCCGCAAATGGCAAAGGACATACGCCTCTATGTAAACCGTTGCGAAACCTGCAAAGCTGTGAAAGCTACAAACCAATGTCCAGACCACCTATGGGCAATGCCTTCGTATCCGAGAGGCCATTCCAGCGTCTTTATTGCGACTTCTTAGGACCCTACCCAGGTTCATAGCGAAGAAACCAGTTTTTGTTTATAGTGCTAGACCATTTTTCCAAACACGTATTCTTGAAGGCGATGCAAAACGCGACGTCGGCAAACGTAATTAGCTCCTTTTTTACAGAGATTTTTCCAGCTCATTTCCCTCAATTCGTCCATAGTGATAACGGGAAGCAATTCATTTCGAAAGAGATGCAAAAGTTTTTTGAGAACTACGGGGTTGTTCACATTAAGACGGGGTTATACTCACCGCAGGCTAACGCCT
Organism: Rhagoletis zephyria; assembly: GCF_001687245.7. Classification (NCBI taxonomy): domain Eukaryota; kingdom Metazoa; phylum Arthropoda; class Insecta; order Diptera; family Tephritidae; genus Rhagoletis; species Rhagoletis zephyria. The sequence goes on along the minus strand of NW_016172104.1, from coordinate 10,827 downwards.
CTGAACGAGTGAACAGAGAGATTGTTTCGAAAGTAAGAATATTCCTGAAGGACAAACATGGACTGGTATAAACATATACCCGAAATTCTGTCAGTTTTAAGAAGCAATTACCATACGTCGATTCAGAGCTCGCCATACTTCGCGTTATTTGGACAAAATATGATGCAACGTGCGTCAGCCTATAGCATACTGGAGAAACTGGGTAGCCTAAAACAAGACGAAGTCCCGATTACAAGCAGAGCCGACAAGTTAGCAAACATTCGCGAACACGATGCGAAAGAACCTTGAGCTAGCGCAAGACAGAGCAGCGGACACGTACAACAAACGTACGCGAGTTGTGAATTACCGGGAAGGACAAGAAGTATTCCGGAAAAACTTCGCTCTTAGCAATTTTAAGCAAGGCATAAATGCTAAATTCTTGCCAAAATATATCAAGTGTCGTTTTCTGAGAAAGGTAGGCAACGCTTTGTACGATTTACGATGTACGATCGGAAGGTTCCATGCATCTGACATCCGACCGTGACAATGTCATCTGTCACGAAGATCGATCCGAAGTAAAGCATTTTTTTCCAAATTTAATAAACACATTTTTTCTCAAATTTATATATATACACGTTTTTTCCAATATTAAACTTAGCGGTAGGGTAAAACCTTGACCGGCCGCAGACTGCCCGGGGTCCGACTTTGCATGGTTTTTTCTCAAAGCTAAGTCATGTAGGGCTGTAACTCGCTTCTGTAACTCTTCCCTACCGATCATTTCTCTGCTGGTAGAGAATATACGTCATTCATTACTACTACTTAGCAGTAGAGAACAAGGCGGCGAGTTCATATATGAATTCGCCCAGGTAGAGAAGCGGGACAGAAACGAGCTACTGGACTAGCGAAGGGGCCGTACTGTGAAGACCGACTAAGTTCGGCAATGGGGGGTGGCTAACTCTAGCTAACGAATGTGAATAGTGTATCTTTTTTTTCCTCTTACTGTCCTTTTCACTGGGCGCTTTGGCGGTCGGGGACAAGCCGCCCAGTATCCTCCCCGTTCACGCGCGCTCCCACCGGGAATCGTGAACTGCCTGACAATCCGCACTCCCATTAGGATCGTCTTTTAGGAGTTTTGACGAGTTCTCCTTTTCAAAATGCCTTTCGGAGTTGAGACAAGTTCTCCTTTAAGAAAATGCCTCTTGGACCGCAAAGCCATAATGTATAGGAAACAAAATAAATATATACACGTTTTTCCCAGCCGCTGCACGGCTATAAACTCCCAGCCAAGTGTCCTTTTCAGGACAGCCTGCCCTGTGTTCTTCTTAGCAGTGTTGAACTAGTGGGGGACAGGGTGTTAAGACCGACTTAGTTCGACACTTTGGGGGTAGGCTTCTCTGGCCTAAAACAATAGAGAACCACCGCAACACCGGACTTGAATTTTTTCCCCAGAGTTTACTCGGTATATTTCTGACTCAAGCATTTCGAAAAGAACGCTAATTCAACCCACACTCAGTTACGCAGCCGGGATTGAGATCCGAGTCGAATACGCCAGGCACACTCTGGTATAACTTTTACTTTTTCTTCACGACCAGAATTACGAAAACCACCCTGACTTACTGAAACCCCAGATTAAACCTTTTAAAACATTAAACTCATTGTTTTATGAATACAAGAATTACTGGAGCCCGACTCAGTATTAACTAACTCAGTAGACTTATTGTTCCGGAGGCCGACTATACAGATCTGATCCACCCAGCATTACAAGTGAATACTGACGTGGAACATAGTAAATGCGTTGACTTCGGTATTTTCGTAACATCGAACTTAACTTATTAGACTACCAATACTGAGTCGGATGAACCCTAACTGCCTCCTGACGTAATTAAGGGGTGTTATTAATTTTTTTTCCACGGCTAAAGACTTCTTTCTTTCTGAGACTCTATATCTCAGGGGTGAGTCGTGCCCCACGTTCTACTGATCTTACCACCCACTTCTCTTGACGGACGCCTTGCAAAAAACAGTTAACCCTTTTTCCTGTTCGCTTCCGTGACGAGTCGGGAAGTGAAGCAAGTTTGTTATGGGTTACTGTTCGCCTGCAAAATATAAATACTTTATTCTTCGGCGTTTAGTGCAGCCGGTAGCATGTCAGAAATTTCACCAGCTCATATTTTTCTAGAGCGTACGGCAACACCAAAATTGCATGGAAGGTCTGCCATTTTTCGATAGCTGTATTCCTTGCGGACAGTGTCGCCGATTGTCAATAGTTCCTGCAGGCCTGTTCGTCTACTTTTTTTTCGGTTAGTAAATGCTTTCCCGCGGATGCTGGTGATAGTTTGTGACAGCTGTCTGTAACTGCCCGTCTTCACAGGATTGAGTTTATATCTTGACACAAATGTTAGAATATAGAGAGCAATATATGTCAGGGCTTGTATTTTGGCATCTACTGCGGGGTCTTGGTAGTTTGACAGCTACGTTTTCCTTTGTACTAAAACATTCTGGCGGTAACATTATCAATATTCTGATATAGAGCCAGTGGCAATCGGTAACTTTTTCGGCATGGTGTGCGAATAAATTGAGTTTTGCTGTGCCAAACGCAAAGAACAATTTTGACAGTTGGAAAAAAAAACCACACAAACGCTCGTGCAGAAGCTCTATTTCGTGTGTTGCTGAAATTGTTAAATTTACATCTATTTTATAACTTGCAAGTAACATACGTTCTTTTGTTTTATCAGATTCCATTTTGATTTTCATTCTTTATTACCGCCCACAATAGTCTGCCTTATCCTGAGTTTCGCCCGAAAATTGTTCATCCGCCCATATTAAATACATGGAAACCAAAAGGGAAAGTGAACCGGTTCGGGGAAAATGGAACTCATGATAAGGCTGGCTACATTTAGATGCTGTCAAACTCCACCTAGCCAAATGAGCTAGATAAAATTCTAACGTTCGTATTCACTAAGAAAATGTCAAACTTGTATTCTTGGACGTAAAGTAAAGCCCAGTGAAAATGCTTCCGAAACGCGGATGTCAAGATATAAAAGCCTGCACAAATATTGCCCTAATATAACTCATATCTAGCAAACAAACAGATAGCTGAACAGCTGTATCCTGTGAAGACGCCCAGTAAGGAAACAAAGCTTTTGGACTACTAACCGGAGTCACGGCAACCCCGGATTTTTTTGATATTCCTCCTTGCACTGCGGCAAATTCCATTTGGAAGAGTAACGGAACTAATCCAAATGACGAAATGCCCGTTTTTCTTCCAAATGGAATATTCCCGCAGTGCGAGGGTATAAAAACCTGCTGGCAACCTTACAGTCAGCCATTTGCGGAGTCAGAAGAACACGGCGAAACAAGTAAATTCGCGAAGGTCAATACAAATCGCATTTATTACCGAATCTGTGACAAAGTTTTGTGACCTATTCGCGGGCAATTATATTGTGCGAGCAATATAACTCAAAGTACCAAAAGAATAATAAAAAAAAAACAAAAAAAAGTTAAAATTCGACGGCGAGGATTAAAGGCAGCAATTTGCTGATGGAAATTTCCGAAACGCAGACCGTAAGTGTATATCAAAGAATAATAAGTGGCAGAAAGGAAAATGTATGATTTCAAAGTTTTAGCTCTACTAGGGCCCAGTTTTTCAGTGCCAGTTTAAACTTAGATTAAGTAAACTTTGAGTTTGAATTGAACAGCTGGCTGAAAATTGATTGGCTGATCTTAGTTTGAACCAGCCAGATCAGGCGTTTAAACTGAGTTTAAACCACGACCGTACACTAAAAAACTGGCCCTAAGGGTATAAATTCTTATTGCTGCTATCTTCCATAGCACAAAAAGCCTAAAAGAACTAACGAAAGAGCTCGGCCCGTCAGGGCAAAACACAAAAGCTTTGTCCTGCTGTTGCCGGAAGAGATCAGTAGGTTGAAAGCGCGCCACAGTACATTCGCTACCGTATAACCTAATTGGACATTTACTTCCCCCACCCTCGCTGCAGTTAGGTGAGTTTTCATTAGTCATACCTACTTTATATTATCTTACTTTATATCACTATCTATTATGCCTTATATTGAACTAACTAAGTCTATAAACTTTAACCCCAGCAGGCGCCTCTACGCATCAAGTGCCCCAGTGCCAGCACGCGCATAACAACCACGTGCCTCAGTGGTCATCAAGCGCCACCTCGTCAGCGGTGCGCCTCGACCCCATCAAGCGCCCAAGTGCCAGCGAGTGCGTACCGGTAGTGAGCAGCACTGGTCATCAGGCGCCTCAACCCCACCAAGCGGCACCTTGCCAAAAGGGCGCCTCAACGCCATCAAGCGCCACCTCGTCAGCGGTGCGCCTCGACCCCATCAAGCGCCCAAGTGCCAGTGAGTGCATACCGGTAGTGAGCCGCACTGGTCATCAGGCGCCTCAACCCCACCAAGCGGCACCTTGCCAAAAGGGCGCCTCAACGCCATCAAGCGCCACCTCGTCAGCGGTGCGCTTCAATCCCATCAAGCGGCACCTTGCCAAAAGGGCGACTCAACGCCATCAAGCGCCACCTCGTTAGCAGGCGCCTCAACGCATCAAGTGCCCCAGTGCCAGCGAGTGCGTACCGGTAGTGAGCCGCACTGGTCATCAGGCGCCTCAACCCCACCAAGCGGCACCTTGCCAAAAGGGCGCCTCAACGCCATCAAGCGCCACCTCGTCAGCGGTGCGCCTCAACCCCACCAAGCGGCGCTTTGCAAAAGGGCGCCTCAACGCCATCAAGCGCCACCTCGTTAGCAGGCGCCTCAACGCATCAAGTGCCCCAGTGCCAGCGAGTGCGTACCGGTAGTGAGCCGCACTGGTCATCAGGCGCCTCAACCCCACCAAGCGGCACCTTGCCAAAAGGGCGCCTCAACGCCATCAAGCGCCACCTCGTCAGCGGTGCGCCTCAACCCCACCAAGCGGCGCCTTGCTAAAGGGCGCCTCAACGCCATCAAGCGCCACCTCGTTAGCAGGCGCCTCAACGCATCAAGTGCCCCAGTGCCAGCGAGTGCGTACCGGTAGTGAGCCGCACTGGTCATCAGGCGCCTCAACGCCATCAAGCGCCACCTCTTCAGAGGTGCGTCTTAACGCATCAAGCGGCACATTGCCAAAAGGGCGCCTCAGGATCGTCAGGCACCTCAACGCACCCTGGCGATTAGCAAAACCAACTACAACATCAACAACAACATCAAGGCTGCCACATCAGCAACCACACCTTAACAACAGCAAACAGCAACCACAACAAACAGCAACAACCACTACAGCAGCGCCCCAACTAACGCCTGCTGCAACCGAGGGTGAGTCTTTCGGGCCAAACATATTTTTGTAAATAACGAAAAAAGGAAAGATCTTAGTACTAATTAACTTTAAATAAATAAGGAAGAAAATATAATAATAATATAACTTAAATAAATAGTTAGTAAGGAAACATAAAGATAATATAGAAAAGAAAAGCAGTGGGGAAAAGTAGAAAAAAAGGATAAAAGAAAAGATAAATTTAATTGTAAAGGCAAATTAGATGGAAGAAAAGGATTAAAAGTAAAAGGTTTTGCATATCCATTTATAAAAAAAAGGAGTTAATTTAAACGCTGGATTTTGACCAGCCATATAACTGACCAAGCTTACTGAGGTTGCTGAACAATTTAAGCGAAAATTTATTGTTTCTCGTTTCCATTATACATTTTTTTTTGTACAACTGCTGATGATACATATTTTCACTTGAACTAGTTGCGTGAACCTATAGCGTCATAGGTATACTTATGTATATGTACATATGTGTACACATGCATACATAGATATACCTTCCAGGGTTAAATGAGGGAGTTTTTTTTTTGAATTTTGAATGAAACACAACTGACATTAAATTACGTTAATTAAAATTTAATCAATTACGATTTGCATAAATTAAAACTAAGAGATCTTATATTCTAACTTAGGGATCTAATTGTAGGCACCAATAACCTAAATACAATTAAAAGAATTAAGTGAACTGGATTAAAATGAAATAAAGATAAAGTACAATTTAGCAGGATTAAATTTACCTAACCCTAATTAAATAAACGCGACTTTTAAATATAATAAAACGAACTATGTACAAATGAAATAACATAATATAACTTAAAATAAAATACCAATTTAGGGAAAATTTAACGGAAATAATTTTAAATAAAATACTAAATTATCATAATGAGATGGCCACAGTAATAATATAATAAAATTGTAATTAATTAAATAAGAATCGTGATAATATAAAACAGAAACCTAATGCTATACAGCCAAAAAGAGAGAAAAATAAAATTAAAGGAAAATATTTTGAATACCTAAAACGAATATGATTACAGAAATATAGGGGAAGTTTTTAGATCAAATACCAGCCTAAGTTAATTTAATCGTTTTTTTTTCCTTTTTCCCTGGGTTTACCGTGATACGCTTACTTACCCTGATTAGAATACTTACCTGACTTACTTTATTTAACCTTTTGTTTATATACCTATCTGACTTACCTTAGATATACCTGCGCACTTACCTTACTTACATACATACCTGAATTTACTTACCTGTTACTACGTGATATATTTTTTTTGTGACAATACCGCACATACTCAGCTAGACTTAACCTAGTTTACTTACTTTAATTTAAGCTTAGGGTAAGCACTTACCTCAATTCTCAATATTGGGGACATACTTACAACAAATTGTGCTCACCTTAGACTTAAGAGGTACACCTACTTAGCTATTAAGCATACTTGCCTTTTTTCCCTTTACATGTTAGGATGTTTAGTTTAAAGAATTAGCTTTTAAGAAAATGAATTATCAATAAATTTGTAATAAAATGGGAATGCTGACTCTTTCCATTATTTAAGAAGGCACGTTAGGAATCTATTATCGGGCTACCGACATTAGGGTGCAACGGTAGCCATGGATGAGGGTGGGCCAGCACCGGGCGTCACACCACAATCGGTGGCGCCCTAATATTCGGCCTTAGGTGTTTATTTTGTTTATTTCCTTTTATTTCAAAGTTTAATTTTTGATATTTTTATTGAGCTTTGTACCACGATTGTTTATTAGGAAAAATTGAAAAAGCAACAAAGTCTAAGCGGTAGAAGTTATAGCACTATTTCGGAGATCACCACATCTCCTCATCAGACTTCTTTTTTCTAGAATTCAGCAGGAATCGAACCTGCGTATTCGATGTTCAATGTCAGAAGCATTAACCACTGGCAGGTTCTTCCCAAACTTTGTATTTGTCAATGTTATTGTGGCTGGTTAACATTTTGTTTTTAATATTTTTATTGAGCTTTGTACGACGATTGTTTATCAGGAAAAATTGAGAAAGCAACAAAGTCTAAGCGGTAGAAGTTATAGCACTATTTCGGAGATCACCACATCTCCTCATCAGACTTCTTTTTTCTAGACTTCAGCAGGGATCGAACCTGCATATTCGATGTTCAAAGTCAGAAGCGTTAACCACTGAGCTATGTACATCCCGTAAACTCTTGTTGCTAATTCATTTTCCTTATTCAACCAACTACTATCAAGTGCAGCTGATTTGCCGCTATTTAAACTCGACAGCGTGGTTGTTGTTGTCAATTCTATACATCCATTTGCTTATTTGCTTTTTTGTATAGTTTCAGGCAGGCTCTTCCTAAACTATGTATTTGTCAATGTTATTGTGGCTTGTTAACATTTTATTTTTAATATTTTTATTGAGCTTTGTACCACGATTGTTTATTAGGAAAAATTGAAAAAGCAACAAAGTCTAAGCGGTAGAAGTTATAGCACTATTTCGGAGATCACCACATCTCCTCATCAGACTTCTTTTTTCTAGACTTCAGCAGGGATCGAACCTGCGAATTCGATGTTCAAAGTCAGAAGCGTTAACCACTGAGCTATGTACATCCCGTAAACTCTTGTTGCTAATTCATTTTCCTTATTCAACCAACTACATTCAAGTGCAGCTGATTTGCCGCTATTTAGACTTGACAGCGTGGTTGTTGTTGT
>NW_016172104.1:0-2274 GCF_001687245.7 Rhagoletis zephyria | reverse complement strand
AAAAAGAAGTCTGATGAGGAGATGTGGTGATCTCCGAAATAGTGCTATAACTTCTACCGCTTAGACTTTGTTGCTTTTTCAATTTTTCCTAATAAACAATCGTGGTACAAAGCTCAATAAAAATATTAAAAATAAAATGTTAACAAGCCACAATAACATTGACAAATACATAGTTTGGGAAGAACCTGCCTGAAACTGTACAAAAAGCCAAATAAGCAAATGGATGTATAGAATTGACAACAACAACCACGCTGTCGAGTTTAAATAGCGGCAAATCAGCTGCACTTGATAGTAGTTGGTTGAATAAGGAAAATGAATTAGCAACAAGAGTTTACGGGATGTACATAGCTCAGTGGTTAACGCTTCTGACTTTGAACATCGAATTCGCAGGTTCGATCCCTGCTGAAGTCTAGAAAAAAAAAGTCTGATGAGGAGATGTGGTGATCTCCGAAATAGTGCTATAACTTCTACCGCTTAGACTTTGTTGCTTTTTCAATTTTTCCTAATAAACAATCGTGGTACAAAGCTCAATAAAAATATTAAAAATAAAATGTTAACAAGCCACAATAACATTGACAAATTCAGAGTTTAAGTTTGGTTTCTTTTGCTTTTCAGTTTATTTAAATATTTAAATTTAACGTTTCTTTTTTCTCAGTGTTATGCATGTTATGTATGTATATAACTCTAGAAAATATTTCATTCCATAATCTATGCTTATGTATGTAATAAAGTTTATTTATTGTTTCAAATGCTGCCCTAATATAATATTCACATATATATATGCATATGTACATATGTACATACAATTATTAACATAAGTTTGTACATAATCTATTGACGTACATTCACATATTTTGTATAATACACTCGGAGCGCTCACTGGTCTTATAGGGCTTTCGCACGAGGCGATTTTTAATACAACTTTTAGTTTAAAGCAAAAATCGCCTCGTCCGAACGGCCTTTCAAGTAATCGCTTTCAACAAAGTTGGTCGCCAGCCCACCTTGAGCTCGTTCAACTTTTTGCCTTGCAACCCTGTGTTTGCTTACATTCTGTATACATACTTTTTTTCTTTTTTACTTTTATTTTATCTTTCAGCTTTGCTAAAAGCACTTCTGCCAACGCTTGGCCTACCAAATTTACGCCAATTGATAAAGTTTTGCGATTTAAATTCATTTTCAATAATGTTAATAACAATGCGTGTTGAATCGAAAATCGCCTCGTCTGAATAGGGATGGCAACTTTTTCACTTTCAACTTCTCATTCAACTTCGCCTTCAACTTTTGTTGCCTGTAAAATCGCAGCGTGCGAATGCCCTATTACCTAACAGAGCGAGTATGCAGTACGAGGCAAAGCACAACAGCCTCGCTCGTTTAATAGGAGCGCGAGTAAACAAGCAGCGCACGCTCGTTTGCCGAGAAAGCCAAACTTCTTGTGCCTCGCTTCATTGCTGCTACGAGTACGAGCTGCGAGCGCCTCGTTGCCTGCGAGGCATTGAGTAGGAGTTTGCTCGCTCGCTCGCTCGAACTCCGAGTTCTTGCCCACCCTGGCCATGACGATTTGACGATTTTTGTAACCTACTGACGATTTTTTTTCTTTATGTGCTAATTTGGCTGGTCCTCAACTTTGAAGATAGTTACACCTAAAAGTAGAAATTGCACTGTAGACACTTGTTGACGGTTTGCCATTTCTGCTAATAATGTGGCAGCACTAATAATTAGAGGTGTCAAACTATCGATGGTACTATCGATAGGATCGATAGTTTTTTTTTTTGGGCTTATCGATGAGTAGTGAAAGTTTTTCTCAAAAAAGGTTAAACTATCGATAGTACTAGTTGACTATAGATAGTTTAAAACATTGTGCAGTTTCTTAAGTAAAGGCACTATCAGCTGATTGCCACAAAATTCCTACAGCTGAGATCACCTGTTTTTTGGCATGTGCTCTTATCTTTTACAATTTCTTTCATTTCTTTTACAATTTATTTTATTTCTATTACAATTCATTCAAAATACACTAACCACTGAACCAAAAACACCAATACACTAACTAAAGACACACCTACAGCCTGCCAAACATACACCTACAGCCTGCCAGAAAAAACGGTAAAGAGAAGAGTTACTTTACTTATGGAACTGTACGATGGTTTAAAACCAAGAATGGTAGAATACAAGCTTGCGCCGTCCTGGGCGTTGACATTTGTGTACCACAAGTAATAAAGAATAGAGCAATAAGAAGAACGAGTTGAAACAACCAAAGCAGTTCACTTTACTGCGAAA
>NW_016172103.1:0-13508 GCF_001687245.7 Rhagoletis zephyria | reverse complement strand
TAGGTCGCAGCGCGAGTATACCCGACGTACTAATAATAATAATAATACAAATTTGTGTGTTGTTGAAAGCAAGTAATAATAATGAAAGTAGGTATACGGTTAATCTCTGCTGGATCCCGGCACACAGTGCGAGACGTGTGAGCGAGAAAAGCATCTGCGATAAGATTACGGAAAGTGGGTTGAAGCATACGGCCTTTCTTGCGATGCCTGTACCCACGAGTTTACTTGATGGCTGGAGCAGTTACTAACTGCCTGTGGAGTAACCTGAAGGGAGTTTCCTATGGTCCTTCAAATCGAATGTTCGCCTTCGGGCGGGTTCGATGCTCCGCATAACGATTTCTGTGGAGCTTAAAACTAAAACTGAAATAAACACATCTTTCTGTCAAATCAAACACTATATAAAAGATGTTAAGCCCTCTCAAATCTGCAAAAAAAACACGCAAATCGGGAGCGTCGGAATACATTAGAGCCTTTGTCTCTCTCGCTTCTCGCAAAGTCTATGAAGAAATAATTTTGAAGAATTTTACAATACGGCGAAAAACCGTCTCTTTTGTTTTTGTCACTTAAATATGTATGCCTTCTTTGCTGAATTTTAATTAACCTAATTCGGATGGCCACTTAAATACAATCAAACAAATTCAATTAAAACATTTCTCTTGTGCCAAATTTTAATAATTTATAAGCTAGTCAGTGCATTTAAATTCGAAATGCCATTATTTATGCCCAAAAGTAAAACCTTTCATTGTTCAAAGGATAATGTGCTGCTTCCACCCCAGCTCCCAAAATGTAACCTAATTCAACAAATAGAATTACAAAATAAAATCTTTAATGAAAATTTAATCAAACAAAGCATTTAAGCTGAAAAATAGGCTTCGTCTGCTGCTCGAATGGCTTCAAAGTGCCAGAGCAGCCACTTTGCCTGGCGGGCAACCGCACTTGCCACATTAATTACAAGCGCTTTTTATGTTTCACACGCACACAAACAAAGGCACACATACCTACACACGAACACACACATATTATTGGCTAACGTGATTGCGAATATGGGCGTGTGTGTGTGTGTGTCGGTTTGCTGCTTTTGTGCCTCATTTAAATATGTAAGCAGCCAACTAATTAAACTCGTTTACTAGCTTTTTCATGCTCTTTTACGGGATAACGAGAGATGCCTTTGACCAGCGGCCGACTGACTGCACACACAGACAGACACACAGCGCACAACAAGTGGACAAACTAAGTTGCTAACGAGCGCCTGTAGCAGGCGGCAGCAGGGAAGGGCAGGCGACGAATGGAGGATGTTGGTCAGTGAGCACGCATTGGCCGCATAACTGTAACAAAGTTGCAGCAAAGTCGCTTTTGAATGGAAGCCATTGGAGCGGTGGGGAGTGGGGGGTGTGGGTGACGCAGCAAACGGGGACTTGCAAATAGTTGCAACATCTGCACGCGCCGCACCTATCTTTGTCTATTTACGGGTATGTACACAAAACAGTTTGTGCCGCATGCCAGCAATGCCACATTTTAGCCACATGTCTTTGACACAGAAGCGGCATTGTCCGGCTTACACAGACACACTCGCAGCACACCACAACGAGCCACGATAACGAGTGGTGATATGAGGAACGACAAGTAAATTTGTGTACTAAATATTTGGAATGCTTTGTATTGCTTTTGTTGTTGCGCGCCTGGCGCTATGTTGTCCAGCTTGGATGATTCGCAACTGCTACAATTGAAACGCTTGGCTTTTTCTGCACTGTACAATATGCCTGCTGCCTTCCAGTGCGAGTAGTTGTTGTTGTTGCTGCTGCTATTAAAAGTTGTAACTTGTTTATGATCCAGTTTCAGTGTTAAATAGCCATAAAATTGGGGAAAAAATTGCTATGAAAAAATGAATTGGCTCTGCGTTTTTGTGTTTTTACTGCAGCTGAGCCACAAAGCGTTTTTCGCATTCCAATAGCAAAATCACGAACTAAAGTTTTGTTAGCATTTACACTGTCCTACATAAATCATAATGTGAGCGTGCGCATGTGTGCAACGTGACGTGTTGTGGCATTTATGGCTAGCATGACATTTTTTCTACAGCCATGCTATGCGTCAATTTGCTACAATAAAATTTATTTAGCTAAGTCGTAAAATTTCCCCCTAGTACCAGCAGTCAATTAATCTGAATAAATTTGCTTTTGATTGCGAAGTATTTATATTATGGAAAATATTCACACAATTTATGTGAAAATATGTACATACATACGGTTGAACTACGCCCTTTGCACAAATATTAGATATGCAGAGAGAGGCAGATATTAAAATGAAGTGTGCACCAGAACCCTCTACTCTTCACAATACTTCTTCGAAACCGAAATAACTCAGGTTGAATAGTATTTATCCGTATATACTATAGACAGCCAGTCGAAAATTTTGGCAATGCCTTTCCCCACATCTCAACTGAATTTTATTAATCCGATGATTAGTAAAATCATAATACCACAACTGGAGGGGGCCACATCCAGGCTGTATGGTGGATTTACTAAAACCTCCCAGCTATCTTAATTTTGTTGAGTCATAAATAAAAGATGTTGTTGCCTGGCGTTGCGATTATGGATTACACAAAACATTTATGTTGCCCAATTATGATCAGGAGTCCTAATTGAATGCTCTATTCTGCCGGGAAACTTGGAGTGAAGCCACCCGACCCTCCACTACGTAGATTAAAACAAGGAGATAGGAGCAATAATGAGTCTTAGAAAAAATAAGTCCCCCGAATTCGACAGCTGAACAGCTCAGTCGGCTGCAAAGAGCTGTTAGGGAGCATTTACCAGCTGTAATGCAGAATCCGGTGTGATGAGTAAATGCCCGGAGACTAGAGCCTCAGCATACTTTTCCCAGTCCACAAGAAGAGATATCCGGCTGTTTGTGTCAATTATAGTGGCATGGAAGGCCCCAATGACGATTCTGCAGGTAAGACTGACTTCATGAATCAAATTGTCACAGGTTTAGTTTTTCAAATCCTGGGTAAGACCTCTGACCTAGACATAGACTACCCGAAGAATAAAACTTGCCAACTGGTGCTATTTTGGGCTCAGTTGGCAATTGAAAAGCTTAGCCCTTTCTCAGCGCACAATAATGATGTTCAACAAATTTCTGATCATATCCAGTCTTTAAATATGCGGCAGGAAACTGTACGATGCCGACCCCATATGAGAAGGCTCAAGGGTCTTTTAGCAATTAGCCAAGCTAAGCTAGTGCAGAGAGATACGGCACTTCATACAAATGAGAGATAGTGAAACTTTTAACTTTCAGATATATCTATGGCTGAACCGATTTAACCCATCTTCAAACTAATACTGTACCTGTTATCTAAGTTACTTGCTGCGCGTGAAAACTTTTACACCCCATATTGATTGAAATACAACAATGAAAAAAAGTATATTTTATATCAAAAATGTAAATTAAAAAGAAATGAATCAGATTCATTATTGATTTTATAAAATTCACAAAGTCAGTAATTTAAGCCAAGAAAATCGCCTTTAACACCAGTTCTAAAACAATACCACAGGTAGTTTTCTGGCAGCAGTACTGTAGCCATTTTCTTTCAAATTTTTCATCAATTAAGCATGAAGTTAGCGCCAGAGCTAAACTTTTCGTAAAAAAACAAATAAAATAAAATATTATCGAAATTCAATCATTCAAATTTGTGTCAGACACCGCGGAATAATTTTCTCGATTAATTATTTATTTTTTTTAATGCTAGTCACAATGTTCTTAATTTATTTTAATAAACCCTGTAAAAGCAAAATTGTTCTTTTGTCAGTGCAAATTTTCATATGCCATTTAGTTTTTATTGTTTGATATTTTATTCATAATATTAGCAGAGTTTATATCTACATGTACTATATACCTACATACCTTTGAATATGTAAATTAAAACTCCATTATGCCTCCTATACTCGTATAAATACAAATTCAAATCGAAGATCGAATGCTGTGATTTTGTTGTTAGATGCAATTCATTTATGATACACATAAACACACTCGCCACTGTGCATAAATTAGATTAAGAAATAGTATTTTGCCGTTGCATTTATTTGCTCTTATTAAAATAATTACAAATTTAATAAATCAATATTGAATTTACCAAATAGTGTTTCTATGCATAATGTATAATTCTAACAAAATTGCTTTGTCAAGAAAAACGAAGTTTAATTAAAATTTCAGCATTAAATGGAGCTAAGCAAAGATGAGAAAGCTGCGAGTATAACAAAAAAAAAAAAAAANAAAAAAAAAAAAAAAAAAAAAAAAAAAAAAAAAAAAAAAAACATAGAGTTGTGAAAAAGAGATTTTGAAACGTTCAAGGATTAATTCTTGCACAGCTTCGTTTCCTATTTTGGTCTTTGCTTCCTTTTATTTGCCGGTTTGGACCGAAGCCAAAAAAGTTTAGCCAATTGTCTCCCTCCTTTGCATGTTTGCGCAAGTTGTTCATTGTTTTTTGTGCTGTATGTATATGGTGCCGCTGCTTAGCCTTTTCCCAAGTCTATCTTCTCCTAGATAAGACAAATATGTATCACCATATGGGTGCCAAACGAAAGAGTTGAAGAAGGTTTTAGTTTGAATATTTTTTGAATATGGTTACCGACTGTTTCAAAAGTCGAATTCAGTTAACTTATACATAAGTTTTATGAAATAGTAAGATTGACACCCGAAAGAGATTTATGAAAGATTTAAATTGAAAATAACTTTGATTAGGCTGCCAGCTTTTCGTAAAGTCATATCGATCTAATTAAGATATATGTGTGTATATTAAACGAGAAGGCATTTTTTGCGATAGTTATTAAATTTTCACCGTTCTTTCGAATTTCAAAAACGAGAAGTCCAATTGAATACATACATACCTTAGTCTGGAGATGTGCGCTAATGTTTTATTTTATTTATTTAAGAACTTTATATGGGCATAGGATGATATAAAATTAAAAACCCTGCACTATTTGAGCCCTCTCTTCACATAGAAACGTCAGCACAGATTTAAATGAAATATGTTACTCGGATCGCTTATAACTATGACTAACATTTGGAAAATTATTTAGGTTTTGGAAACTAAATTTTTGGCGTTTTAAAGCCATGCGGGTTCACTAGTTCTATTGTTATTATAGTTCCAAAAGACCCTATAATGCCACGCAGCATATTTCAAATAGTTAGAAATCAACAAAAGGCTAGGCTGAACTCTTCCTTCAATTAGTGGTGTGCGTCCTAATGTTAACTTATTAAACGCGAAAACCAAAGAGGAAATTTAGAGGAACCAAATTTTGGAGGATAACAAAAGAGAGGATATGTACGCAAACTTATAACAAAAAGTGTCGACCTCTATCAAGGGGTAGCTGTACGACCTGTAACATGTATGTAACACTCGTGAATCTTTGTTATGTAATAAAAAATTTCATAAAAACAATATTAGTCCACGAAATTCGAGCGTTACATATATGTGACAGTAGTGTTAATGGGGTGAACTCTTCCTCCAATTAGAGGTGTGCGTCCTAATTTTAATACAGAAATGGAGACACCCCAGTTAAACGCCTCCTGCGAATACAAATTTGGTGTTTTTTTTAGATATTTTTTCATGGCAGATGTACACTCTTTAGAAAATAATTTGTGTTAGATGGTTCTATTGATGCTCAAATTGACAGTATCATATCTTTGACAAATTTCAACTACTACCTAACTTCTTAGCTTTAATATCAGTATGAGCTTCAACGTGAGTGAAAATTTAAGTACTTTTAAGAATACCGTTAAATCCCTCATTGCTTTTATTTGAAAATACTCCCTAATTCGCAACGAACAATTTGTATGCCTACATTTAAAGTACTTATGCCATCGTTGCAGCATATCTACGAGTTCACACACATGATAAAGTTACATACATGATAAACTCATCACTCATTGAACGGGCCAACCAACATTTCAGCGAAAAGCAATCTCCAAACAAAGGCAACACAACAACGAGCAATTCAATGCTTATCGAAGTGTAATTAATACCGTCTGGCAACATCGAATGAGTACCAGAAAATTCCATTAAATTTTGTGTTCACCACTCGCGCCGCGGCCAAAAAATAATGTATAGTATGTAATTCAATGAAGCCAAGCGCGAACGAACACTTTGCTGTCATTGTTGCGGCATAAAAGCTTTAATGAACCACTTTGTCTTTTATTTTCATTCATTTGGCGAATTATTTCATTCATTTTTTGTTTGCCTCTAACGGAATGAGTAAATGTGCGCGAACAAAAAACGGAGTGCGAATAGAGCTAATAAAAAAAGAGGAAAGCTTATTTCATTTAGCCGACAATTTTGGTTGACAGGCTGCTGAAATTTCACCAGCAGCCAGTCTGCAAAAAAAAATTGTGGAAATAAACGCATGAGTGGTATTCATGAAAGGTCGCAAATGTTGGTTGCAAATGTCGTATTTTTATGCAAAATTTGTCACCACAGCGGCACAGCTGATTACTTTTATAAAAAATATATCAGTTAAGGCTGCTTCGAATTGTAATTGTAAAAACTTTTCTTTTTCACTTATGCGCGGCATTTTGAAAAAATTTTACATTTGCCATCCGGAGTTGCGATAGGCCGTTCATATAATTTTGTTCGCAACGTTGCAATTTTGCCAAAAATCCGCGTTTCGTGAATCGTACTATTGTCTTTTGGAAAGTGGGCGATTGGCAATTGACGTGGTACGCAACAATGCAATATGTAAAAGAAGCGAGGCAAAAAGCAACAAAAATCAAAAAAAAAAAAACAACAAACTACTAACCAACTGATTACATTGTTTAAAACGCATTCAACGATATGCCCGAGTGAATATTTACAATAACTTGGTAAGTGGAAAAACAAAAGGTCGCAAAAAAGGGGCGCAGGCAGGTTGATTTAATAAACGTACCTTTTTTCGCATGAACGCAAGTGTCGATTTTTTTTTTGTTCCATAAAGATTTATGGTATACAAATATGCCAATAACCATAATAGGAAATCGCTTTAAGCAGAATTTTGTGGAATACAGCAAAAAAAGGGCACACATAAGGGCTTACGTGGAAACGTGGCCGTCCAAACAGAAACAAATCGGATTTTTCCACGTGCACATCTCAGAATTGTTTTTTAATATTACTCATCAGATTTTTTCACCATAAAATGCCGCGAATTTTCGCACAGATGGATTTCTCTGGCTAAGGAAATAAGCAGCTTTATTGGACAAGTGAGTGCATCCGCTTATACCAGCCAGCTAAAGAATAATATCTTTATTTCGCTGCTGTATGGCGCTGGCTACCATCCAATGAAACAACTGGCTCAACCCTTCACATGAAGTAAAAAAGGATTTTTTGTTTAATTACTTTTTCTTAAATTTTTTATAAAACAAAATTTCATAATTAAATTCTTTTAAATTTGAAATAACACACAGCAACTTTTTTCATAGAAGCTGTAATTTGAGGTGTAGTGTAAACTTCATATACATGTCGACGGCTGTGGAGTGGAAGATCGTCCTATCTCGGATGCCGACTGGAAAACGCCTGGAGAAAAGCAAATGGTTCTAGAATACCCTAGCTCAGCTGCTGATATATTGAACTTACATATCGTCACCTTAATTCATAAAGGTCCTAAACAACAATTTCTTATTTTTACAGGAGAAGCAAAAAACATTACAAAAAATTATAAAAAAAAACAGGAAAGGCTTTTTGAAAAGTGGCATATAACTCCGTTTTTTTTTTTAGTACTAACACTTTAACATTTTTACTGAGGTTGTATTTTAATACATCCTACCAAATTCTGCGAAAAATTCAATTTCGAAGAAAGTTTTGTTTGCGAAATAAGGTAACGATATATTGAGACAGGGCATCCTC
Organism: Rhagoletis zephyria; assembly: GCF_001687245.7. Classification (NCBI taxonomy): domain Eukaryota; kingdom Metazoa; phylum Arthropoda; class Insecta; order Diptera; family Tephritidae; genus Rhagoletis; species Rhagoletis zephyria. The sequence goes on along the minus strand of NW_016172103.1, from coordinate 5,641 downwards.
AAACCGACAGCAGTGATATGGCGATCTTCCACTCAGCCGACTTCTTAGCGCTTTTTAATGGCAACGGGAGGTGGCTCTTTTTACGAAGAAAAATCGAGAGCTTTATTACGCCTTTCCAAGGCCAAAACGAGGTGAGAACCATAATTGAGCCTAAAAACAACAAGACTCTTAGAGACGGCAGAACCAAGCTGAGCTGTTCAAAACCTGCGGACAAGAGCTAGTAGGATGCATGCACCAGGTGTAAGACGCAACTTGGTCCGATTATTGCGTGACCGAAGAGTACAATTTCAAAGTACTTTGACGCCTTCTCAAATTGCTTGGTAGGTCCTTTCGTCAATACGGGTTGAAAGACTGAAACCTTTCAAGTACTCATTGGGTCTTATCAGTGTGAATTCTTCAGTGCGAAAAATCCATGAAAAAACTTTAAAATATAAATAAATCGATACAAGCCACCTTTCTGTTGGGTTTAACGCCATTTCTAATAGCAAAAGGACAAGCTGCCTCTACGAGCCTATATTTATATAGTGAGCGCAGCCAAGGAAACAAAGGACGTCAAACATACCCATACGCATGAAAATACAACAATTTCGCTGGCTGAGACATGTTCCACGCGTGGATTATAATGCTCCGGCGAAAATCTTTCGGCATCTCTGGATGCGCTCACGAATTCAATAAAAGGTTCGAAATGCCACTGGCCTTGGCATTGAAAGTTATCAAATACTTAAGTCAGCCTCAGCATAAGCTGAAATGAACTAGCCAACCTTCGAGTCTGGATATACGAATACCACTTAAATGAATATTGCTAACTCCCCCGCAAACATATTCTGAGCGTTCAGAATATATGAGTCCGAAAGGAGTCCTAGGTGGGAAAGAAATATGAGTTTCAAAAACAAAAAATTTTTTACTCTTATATGAATCTTTTAGGATTCATATATGATCCAAGTTATGAGCCAGCACCTTGCGCGAATATAAGAACAATAAAGATTTGAAATTTATATCTAAACTTGTTCATACAGAAATTGAAAATACGGTATAAAAATTAAACTGCGGCAATTTTTTTATAAGTGACTTCAGTCACATCTGACATTATCCCATTGTACATCACTCTCCGTTCTCCCACTCCGCTTAAATAACTCTAACTTGTTCACAGGCAAACTAGGGTATACGTTAAGATCAAATAGTAGCACGGCACTGGGAGGAGGGTCTAGGCTAAGCTCAATTTTTGTATGCACTCTCATGGCATGCGCATTTTCATGTTTTATTTTATTTAAAAAAAAAAACTTAAGCACAAAAAAAATTTCATAATAATCATTGAAACAAATACATTAAAAATTTATTCAAAAAGTAAAACCTTAAATCCTAGGAAAATGCCCCTAAAACTATTCCGAAAGCATTATTAATAGACGCTTTTTGGAGTATATTCTTGGTACTCTTATAGTCGCCATATATTTATATTTCTAAATAATACGCAAATCTAAGGCTGAACCAAAATATCTTTCCGCTTATTACTCAACCCTTACCAAGCGAGTCGTAACATGACATAAATGGGATAGAAAAAAATTGGTTTCGTCTTGGCCGACAGAAAAAAAACGTTTTTTTTCGTTTTCGGTGAGAGTTCAACCTTACAAAAGTTATTTAAACCTACCAACGAGCCAAGGGAAAAAATATACCAATTTTAAAAGGAAAAGTTTAAAATTCGCAACATTTTCCAAGATTCTCTGAATCACGCATAACCTCTGCTTCAGTAAAATTTTAAAGAAATTTGTTAAGCTCGTTCCCCATAAATCTATTAGCGCTTAGTATTTTAACAATTGAAACTATGTAGTAGATATTATCCTAACCTTCGAGTATTCGATCAGATTTAAGCCATTCCCTGTTTTTTTTTTTTAGTTATTCTTTGAGCACAGATATACTCATAAAAGGATATTCCACCGACTATCCAAGCAAATAAACTGAGATGTGTAACACTAAAAAGGCCAACGAGTTGAAGCGAGAAAATTTCAGCTATTTTGGCAACCGGCCTAAGCAAACAAACTCCGATGCCACGTTTAGAAAACGTAGAAAATGAGCTTGGCTTGTTGACGTTAACTTTGTGTAGCCAAACAAATACATACGCTTACGGTACTTACTTATAGTGACTATGTGGCTGTATGTATGTAAGTATACTGAGTCTGTACAAAAGGCTTACAGCGGTGAGTAAATTTTGCGTTCGAAATCGAAATTCAAAACATTTTCCCGCTTACAAGGCTGAGGCAGCTAATAGGTAAATATGAGCATCAGCTGGGCTACCAGTGGAAGCTAGTGAGAAATAGCAATAAATTTGGCAACGAATGCATTTTTCCGAACTCGTGCAATCGTTTGAAACGAGCAAACAAACACATGGCAATGAAAAGGCACGTAAATATGTTGGCCCCTATGTCAGAAGGTTTGCTATGCCATGTCAAATGTCAATGGAAGTCGCAGCAGCCACAAATGTACATACACACGCTGGCAGTGGCGCGGGCGAAGCATGATTAGAGCCAACGAGTTCGGTTAGGGAACATACTTAGTAAAAGCAACGTTACTGCTGCAGGAACTACTTATGTGTGTATGTATGCATGTGAATACATACATAGATACTCAAAAATTGCACCAACTGCAGTCTATAAATGAAAATGGTGCAACATACTTCCGAACCGCACAGCCACTGAATTTCTCCCACTTTCAACAAACTCAATCGAATGACGTGAAAGTTCCGGCCCACATACGCCCATGCCAATTGTTGGCTAAGCAGCTGAGTGAGCATTTCGCACTGAACGAGCGAGCGTATTTGGAAGAAGTGAGCTAAATGAGCAGAGAGAGTGGGCAGGGCAATTGATATTGGCAAAAATAGCATAGCAGTAAGCTGTGCTGTCGTAAATAGAAATAGCTCAGATGGAGCTCGTTGACTGCCTGGCTGTACGGGCCGTTTGCTGCGTGTGTTGCTCTGCGTCTGACCCACTTCTATTTGGCGTACAGGCAGGCATTTACGCACCCTAAGGTGAGCGTGGCAGTTAAATTGTCAATATACCAGATGCCCCATCTACTGCTGACGCGCGTAATGGATAATGCGTATGCGGCACTCTTCTCGAGCTTCAGTGACTTTGATCTGCATACTTTGCGCTACCTGCCCACAATGAAACGTAAGTCTTTTTTAAGGTGAGGTTAAGCGCTTTATTCATATAAAAAAAGAAAGAGCAAGTACATAGTTATGTATACATACATATATGCATGAATACGTAATTATTTTTTTTCAAACTTCACCTAAAAAATAAAAAAATATGTAGTTAGCCGGTGGTAAATTTTAAACAGCATATTTTTACTTATTTCGCTAATCAATAAACTATGCGTTATTAGCTGCTTCTCCTATCGAAATCAATTAATATTAATTTATATTAAAACCAAATGCCATAATTAGTGGTTAATGCCATGTTTTAAGCGCCACGCATTTCGCAAATTTACCAAAAAAAAAAAAAACACATCGTTCAGTTTTTATTACAGTAGGAAAGTAAAAAAAAAACAATCAGGAAATTTATAAATCATTGAAGTGCGAATTTTTTTTTAATAAACTTCAATATTCGTGCCACAGTTTTTTAATTTTTTTTTCGTACATTTTTTTGTTTAACTCTCAGAGGAAATCGTAGATGTTTAACCCGTCCGGAAGTTAAACGAAACTAAAACAAATTGTTATGAAGAAATATATCAAAAAATAGGAAAAAGTATTTGCATAAATAAAAGTTCATTCGCATTTCGCTTTTTTTGCTGCTACAAATTGTGAATATTTCAATGAACAAAATTCTTTGGGGATACAAATTGAATTTTTTCCAAGCATAAAGTAATCAAATAGTAGATAATTTCACAGCATAATAAATACTTGCTAAGCGCAGCAAATCCAAACACTAGGAGAGCCAGTTGTTACTGGCGAAGTTCGACCGGATTTCTAGTGTTTTTAAATAATTTGTCTCCATTATAGTTTATTTATTTGGTCTTTAGTGGCCGAAGTTTTTATTTTTATTTTTATTTTTTTAACTCATTGATGGTCCGACAAATGACCCAAGCCAGGGGGAAAATATGAAATAATAGAATATAATAAATAGAAGTAAAAAGCCAAATGTCCACACATGCTTTCTTATATAAACACTTGTAACTCAAATAATGTTTGTAGACATCATAGTCCCACCTCGAGTGGATTCAGTAGCTCGTTTCTGTAACTTTTCTCGATCGAACCTAAAGATAATTAAGAAAGTTTCCAATAAGCTAGCAAGTACGTAAAAATATCTTTAAACTAGTAATTTTTAGAAAAAAAAAAACCGACTTCAAGTCTCATATAAAATATATATATATATATATATATCTCATGATCCACTGATGGGATCTTAACCAGATTAGTATGGGACCACCTCTGAGACACTACCTTTCCGATGCAAAAAGAATTTTCGAAATCGGTACGTGGTGCAAAGTTATGCGGTAACATACATTAAAAAAAAAAAAAAAAAAAAGATTCCGACGAACTCATANCAAACCCAACGACAGCCACCATAATTAGAAAGTTCATCGCCGATTATTTCCTTCAACCATAATAAACATTCTGAATTAGCATCACGATTTAATACATAGCAAGTCAAGTAAGTAGCAAATTTCGAATTGAAAATATTCTGTTTGCAGTTGAATGTCTGCAGAGGCAACGGAACTTCATCAATCGGCAATTGTATGTACAGCGCGTCGCTTCGTTTCGGTTGCCTTCTCGCTCCGTTAAAGCATTGCCTTTCAAGTTGAGTCGCTTTAAAGCTTTAGTGCGTTAACTTTTGTTGTTTCAGAATCGTAATTCCTTTCAATCGTCACTTAAACACACACACACACACACACACACACACATGCAAGTATGCATACTAGTAGATACTACGTGTCCACGTTCATTACGTATTTTGGTAATTAACACTTGACCTCTGACGTAATTAGATGCACAGAGTGATTTCGTGCTTTACATTGTATGTATGTACACGCTTGTTCTGCTCATTATCTTAGCTATTTCGGTGGCTACGTTGTGTGATGTTGTTGTTGTTGTTAATCATCTTGTTTTTATTATTAGCGTTTCAGTTAACGCATGTGCATACATTTGTAGGTATGTATGTATTATTCCCGATAATACTACTGCCTGGTCTCCAATGCCACTTCAACTAAACTTCATACGCTGTAGCGCGCTGCCGAAATGACTATTATCCTGGTAATCAATTTGTGCGTAAATGCTTATCAAAGTATCGTCCCACTCGCGCTGGTCTTGACTCCACTTTTGCAATCGTCACGCTACTTACACTCATACGAATGTGTGATCTTGTGCTGCTTTGGTGCTAATTGTACAACATCTAAGTACAGACTTGATTTCACTCGTGGAACTTAATTGTGTCGTGGAGCAGAAAGCAGCTTACGCTTTGTTATTGCGATGATGTTATTCTATGGTTACATATGTATGTATGTATGTATGTCCTTACTACGTAGCTTTATTTAGCTATGACGACCGGCAGGCTTGTTTTGGACTAGGTTAAAATTAATTAAGAAGCCACTAATTGGAAATGTTTGGAAAACTTTTGACTGCCATTCACCTGGGAGTGGCCAGAAGCGATTC
>NW_016172102.1:0-13508 GCF_001687245.7 Rhagoletis zephyria | reverse complement strand
GCCTGCATATTTAAGTATATGTATTTATGTACTGTAACAATATGTATATTTTTTTTTATATCGTTTGTAACATAGCAGCATGCAAATACTATACTATATGTATGTACATATGTATGTACATATCTCTATTTACATATGTATATGTATGCATGTGTACACTAGGTATATCGCCGCTTTACCTTTTGCACTTTGATGTGCTTGTTGCCTTTTTATTAGTCTTTAATTTATTTACATTCACTTCTAAATATTTGCTTTTGAATTTTGTTTACGGAAAATTGTACTATGCGCGCCTCATAACCTACCTACCTACCTACCCAAAGCCCAAACCGTCAACCAACCTATTTCTATAAAATGCAAAAATCATACAAATGTGCCGGCATAATATGCATATAGTATATACATATATAAACACATATATAAACATAACACTCATACGCCCCCAAACTACTATGTATGCCAATGAACAGCTGCTCCACTAACACTTTAGGCGGGGTGAGCCCTCCGGCTAGTCGGCAGTGAAAAGGGCCTCATTGTTTCGACGACGTAATTGTGGCGCAGTGCCCCGGTTACAAATTTAATGGTGTGCGCCAAATTGCAATAGCAGAAAAAAACAACATCAACAAATGCTAATGTGCAACGCGAAATATGTAGTGTTGACGTCCACAGCTAAAGTCAAGCAGTGACGTTTACATTTTTTATTTATATTTTTATTTTTTTCATGTCAGTTCAACTACTTGCACATGCATTTATTGCATGTGTTATATTAACACGATTGCAGACTTTGTTTTGACTTCAATTTACATTTTGTCTTTTTGTTTTTATTATTTAATTGACTCTCCTTTGCTTCTTACCTTCTTCTTTTGCATTTACTGATTGGCTTTCCTCAATGGAAGCTGTGCGCTGTAACGAATGGTGGTAAGTGGCGACATCAAAATTCATTGAGCTTTTCTCGTGTGGCGCTGAGATCTAACTTACATACTTATCCACTATGTGCATCCACACAAACGTATGTATATATGTACATATGTATGTGCATTAGGGTGGTCCAAAGAATATAAGGTTGAAGTTGTAATGCTCTAACCTCCTACGATTGTTCTATATCGAACAAATATACCTCTATTTTTTTAACTAAAAAATATAGAGAGCGCTCAAATCTATATTTTTCAATGCGCAAACTCTGTTTCTATTCAATGTACTTAAAACAAATAATACCCAATTGTTTATTTAACCATTTTTTGATATTATCTTTTTTTATAGGTCTCCAAAAATCCCAAAAAATGTTATGGGGAGCCAGAAAAAGTGGTTAGTAGTAAAAAATTGTTAAATAAACAATTGGTCATTATTTTCAAGGATTTTATACCGTACATGAGAAGCTTTGAGCGCTTCAGCGTGCTTTTATATTCTTTTGTTTCCAAAAAAAAAACAACAATAGGGATGCATTTTTTTCGATATAGAACAATCATAGGGAGTGAGAGCATTAAAAGCCCGCCTTTTTTCACAAGCGTTTTTGGACTACCCTAATGTACATGCGTTTATTAATCGTTTACGTTTGAATGTAATTATGGGCTTGTTGGCCGTAATTGTACAAACAACTATTGGAAGTGTTTTTGCCACAATCATCAATTAAATCAAACAATGTGGTTATGCGTCTGAACCTAATTATGTACATATGTTTGAATGTATGTATGTACATATGTATGTATGTATCTATGAAGGTGTGTCATTCCTGTAAGTTTTTTATGCTAGAAGCAGTGTTGCCCTTTTTTTAGCTGAAAATGTCCGGGGAGAAAACTGAATAATCGACCAAAAAGCTGTCACCTGTAAAAACGAAGAGAATATTGTGAAAATTAAGTTTTTTTTTATTATACATAACTAATTAAAAAAACGATTAATTTAAAATAAAATAGCATAACCCTTTTAACCTATATTTAACTAAACAAAAATAGATTTTATAAAATGAAACCTTTGTGTTTTAAAGAAAATCAGTTTCATTATTTTTCGTTAATTGCTTCGTTAATTTTTTTGTGCGTTTAATTCGATACCTCATATTAAGTACCTCCTGGAACATTTTTGAAAAAAAAATTTTTATTCTTCAAATACCAAAAAGCCCTGGAATTTCTAGTTTATTTCTTGTTTTATTCAAATTGATTTGGGAAAATATTCTTTCCACATTTGCTGTGGCAACTGAAATGCAAAGGACAGGCGAAACCATTTGTTCAAATAGTCCCGTTTTATCATAAAAAGCCAGAGTTTTTCGCCGTGCACACAGTCCACTGCATCTACATCGAAAACTCTGCGACAACTCTACGCTCTATTCGGCAAGCTAAATAGAGTTTTGGCTCTGTGGAGATGTATAGCGAAGTCTTGACAACGAATTTCATCACAGTTTGTTAAATTTTTAAATTGCTATCAAATTTTAGCGTATATTCGATACAAACACACCATTTTAGGTACATTTTGAACGTAGCCACATAACTTATCGGGAAATATTCCCCTACTTTCATTAGGCATTTCAACAGTTTTTCAAATAGCCTCTCTTCTTTGCAAAGGGGCATAACATTGGTTAAAACATAGGGGTGTTCACCAAATTGAGCAAGTGGTCTTGCCTTCTGGCAACAGTCGATTCGACAGAGTGCCAGGCCACTTGCCCAACTTGGTGAATACCTACATATATATTTAGTTATGGCTGGAACTGCTCGGATATATTCCTTTCAAGGAAATTTTTTATAGCAAAGATTGTTTGATGCGAGTCCAAAAGTAGACATGGTACCGAAGAGGAGAGAGGTTGCCACCCACGATTAAAAACTTATACACATAAAAATACATATTTAATTTTTAGGTACATTTATGTAGTCTTTTGTACAATTTTTTTCGGCAAATAAGTACAATTTTGAAAGTTCACTTTTCACCAATAGTGCGAAAAAGTATTTTATGACGTCAGCGAATAGGTGAATGCTGTCAAATCGACAAAGGGTTAACGGTCAGCGTATGGCGCTTTGATGCCATATTTTTTTTTTTATTTGTTGAATTTTTGTGTGTTTTGCCCAAAACTTTACACTTTGACTTATATGGCGTATGTTATACAAAAATATATATAAAAGTTGAGACTTCTTTATTTTAACTCTAGGTAGAGTGAATATCTCCTAGAGTTGCTCTACCGTAAAAATTTAATTGGGAGAGATTTTCATTTCAGTAAAACTCTAGCGAGGTTTCTCTACCGTGTACGCTTAGCTTAAGAGATGATATTGTACACATGGAGCCTAATCCGTATCTATGTATGTACTCTCCTTAGAGATTAATCGCACAAATTTGTTAACAGCACAAACATATCTCGTTGCAATTTTAAGTACGGATGTGCATATCTCATGCAATCGCATACCAGTATTCGCAATACAACATTCATATAACCATTCATTCGTTCGGTTAATTTAATATTTTTATTTTCAAACGAGCTGCACGCAATCACAACTAAGTACTGATTTTATGAATGAGATTCAATTTGCTCACTCTTTAATGCCGGCATCAGTGGCGGATTTGCCCTGAGGCCCAATATGACAGAGTGCTGGCAGTTTGATCTGAATTAGGCTACGGTTACTATGCCTGCGTAGTCTGACATCGCTCGGATTGGCGGTCGAACTTTGGTCCCACGGAATTGTAGTACGCAGCTCTTACCATTCGGCTACCGCGAACGCCAAACTCGCATAGTTTGTTTGCTTGCTCATACAATATACAATGTACACCAGCTGGTCGTTTGGGCTAGTGTTGTCATCGGAAATTTCTCTGATTCGCATTAATTTTGAGGATTAACTGCAGGACTTAATCCAGATCAAGAGCAGTTTATTCCCGAGTTAGTGCCGAATTAATGAGTTGATCCGGATGAACGCTGCTACATATGCTTTAAGTACATATATTGGCCTGCAATGACGTATTTATGTAGACAGTACTAAACAATCCTAATCTACGACAAGGTATAACACAGCCTAGTCCAAAGCTGGCAGAACTCTGTAGGCAACCGCAAAAATTTTGCATCGCTGGGCATGCGTGGTATAAAACGACAAATGTTAGCAGAAGTAATATAGTGGTCGGTGTTATTTTATCGATAATATTTTTTTATAAAAGTCGACAAAAAAGTAAATTCATATGTAGGTATGTAGTAGCTAAATAATGGGCCTAAGGAAGACAAGACTGCAAATCCGCCACTGGCCGATATTGACCACATTTGTAGCGTTGCTCTTGATAATATTATTGTACATACACGTACATTTGTTGACCACCCAATAAACACAAAAACGAGGGTGACATCTTATCGAGTTCGAGGCGAAATCGAGAAAATAGATTTCTCGAAAGTTTTTTTTCGCATCGTTTTCGAGGCACAATCAAGAAAACAATTATTCTTGAAAATATTATTTTTTAGGAAAATAAAACAAATACAATTTCTTTACATTTTATTTTATTAAGATGGCTATATTTAAAGCAGCAACGGAAAAAAGTAAATATCTGTGTGTCCTTATTCACTGCATTTCCATTAATAAAATATACATACATCATTTTCATTTTCTATGAAGTATACTTATGATATAAACAACATCATTTTTAGTAACGAAATTATTTGGACGAAATTCTACTTTAAATTCAATTTCTTTTTTTAAATTTACATTAAAACCATCTATCTTATGTTTATTTATAATTTTAAAATCAATTTCAGATAGATAGTACTTAAAATCCTATAAAACTTAGGTCGGAAAAAAATAACAATCTCAAATCGCCAGAAAGCTGAACTCTCGAGTGGCTAACGAACGATTCAAAAAATCAACAATTCTCGAAAAGCCAACGATACCAAAAAAAATGATAGAATCTCCAATGATACGCAAAAGAAATAATTCCCGAATCGCCAACGATTCGAAATCGAGTAGTACTCTATTCGATAACGATAGGTGACTCTCCTACGAATTCGAATTCGCCGATCTATCGTCGCGAAAACGAGCTCGTCTCGAATTCGAGCCAAATTCGTTGTGTTTATTGGGCAGTGGCAATTGTTGTTGACAACTAATAGCGTAGTGTAACATACTTAGTTTGAAGGTTTTTCAAAGCTCAAACAATAACAGCAATGGCTGTGATTTTCCGCTTGTTTTACTTATTTTTTAATGCACCTTTGTCGCATTTAAATTTCTGGTATTGCTGGTATGTAATTCTTGATTTTCTTTGAGTGTACGTAGTATGTACATACATATGGCTATGTGTGCAAATCGAAAAGAATCTGTAATTTTATTGTGGATTTTCATTGATTTTTATCAATGAAGTTGCATGCAATGGTTATTTTTGTTGATCCCAGTGAGTTCAATTGCACTTAACTATCTACATAGATATGTACATACATACAAATACATATGTACATATATGTCCATACATACACGGTCAATTAAAACTGCTGTTGCCACAATTGGCATTCGAATTATTTTGCTGCTATTAAATGCAATTTTGTTTTACATAAATGCAATTTTATAATTGACTTACGAATCGCAATTCAAACGGAATTCAGTTAACAAAACGATATCTATAATAAACGGCATAATTACGGAAATATCTGATACATACATACATATACTGTGTGCATACGTATGTATGTATTCATGTAACGACATATAAGGCCATGAGAGCAGAAGTGAACTAACCCAAACAAAAATTTGTGTACGTACCCACTTAAAATAGTCTCAAATGTTGTAAAATATTGGATATTATTCCTTAATTTGATGCTACGCAATGTAGCCGTTTACCTTAAAATTAAGGAATAAGCGCTTATTTTTTTTTTAATTTATCTCATTTGTGACTATTTTATGTAGGTGAGAATTTTTTTTTATTTGGGTTTTTGTTTGTTTTTAGGTAGAATCTAATTCTACATATTAAAATCTATGTAAACAACTTTACAACTTGAAATAGTTAGTGCGTTAACCTGTTTTAAACTAGTTTTGGAAAAAAAATTGCATAGAAAAAAGCAACATTTCCATGTGAGCGGCCGGGAAAACCGAAATTAAATTTTTCAAGCACTCAGACAGTATTGGTAAATGTACTTAGGCCTCAGTGGAGTTGGAGGATAAGGATATGAGCAAATCTCCGGAGTTGTTACATTTTTCGATAAAAACGAGTTTTTGGTCGAAAATGGCTGTTCACCTATCTTAGATCATTTTTGTTTTTAAATGATTTTTTTTTATTTAAATGAAGACTTCAAAGAGATAAACATACTAAAAAAAAGTAAAAATAATCACTCATGCTCATATACCCATAGTTGCGTATGTAACGTATACGCCCAGTAGCACTATGCGCAGTCGTCGTAACACGTTCACTCGCAGGCCTTCACTTAGAAGTAATTAAATATTGGAGTGCAAAGTTTTAACACAGTATTCCTTATGCACATTTATTTTACCTTTTTCATGTATACATATGTATAAGAATTTTAGAATGAATTTCGTGTGTACCAATAAAAATTGTAAAAATAGAATTTTATTTTCCCAATTAATAGTCATCTTTTACACAATGTTTTTTTTTCGTTTCATTACACAAGATTCGTATGTTTTGGCAAGAATAACAAATTCACCGTTTAATGTTGACATTTTGAAATATCTTAAACTTTTAGAATTAAAAGGATCGTAAAATTTCAAAAATTACAAAATAGCTGCGACAGATATTCTGCATGCTGCCACTTTTTTTCTCAATTTCGTGGTGCACTCTTGAAATTTTACAGATATTTTGTGTCTGATGCCAGCGTCCATTATCTCTAATATGAACATTCTATTTTAAAACTTCCCCAAGTTATTAAAAAAAAAACAACAATTATGATTTTTTCGAGTGACAATGAAAGAGTGAGTAATTTCGGTACTTTTTGCCTAAATAAAAGTTTTAAGGCTAACATTTTTCAAATACTCGATTTTTTTATTGCACTTGTTGCTGGAACTCCATTGATTGAAATAAATGCAAGAAGAGTGCTTTAGCGTTTTTTTCCGCCGAGAGAAGGAAGTAACACTAAAAACAAAAAAAAACTCATGAGAGTTGCTCATATATGAACGAATAAGTGAGATGGGAATTCATTGCTCCTCTGCAAACTTACCAGATTCCTTCATAAATCTTAGCAGTTTGTCGAAGGAAAGAAAATGTCCATTCTCATTACATCCGACCTTCTATACCAACCTCATCTTCCCAACAAGATATACACAGTGGATCGGCGATCATGCATATGGTGGCCATATGCCGTCCGCACGGATTGTGTCCCCTAATAAGCCCTATTACAGCTCGTATAACACTCCTTTGTTTCCCCCCGTCAGACCTTTTCAATAACTCAATTATTTCTAGCAAATTTCCATTATATTTCTCCCCGATTAAATCACAACTCTCCTCGCAAAGTTAGTCCCCTTTATCCAAAAAATAAAATAGCATCTAAAATACGAAAAAGAATATACTGCCTACATACACGTACATAAGTGCATTCAAGCGACTTCACTTTTATTGAACTGAAAGTAAAAGTGGGCGCGCGCATGCGTCGTCATAAAGTAGACATGCCGCTATCGACAGACGCATGAATGAATAGGTACATATGGGTGTAGCATGTATGTATAAAAAAGTATCAGCAAAAACCAGATGAAAATTGAAAATGAGTATAAAAAACTCGAATGACGACATGGAATTGAAAATGCAGTTGCGCTGTGGCGTCAGCATGGTAACAACAGCGCTCGATTTAAGGCCAATCAAGGCAATTTAGAGTAAAAAGCCGGGGCAAAAATATTCAAGCATGCGAATTTTACTATTACATATATATACATGCATACATATATTTATATGTATGTGCATCTTGCATTGCTATTGCAGCAGCCCCAGCGGTGATTGTGCAGTTTGCAGATAAAATAATAGACAATTAGCTACAGATGTGGCTAGTTTTTGCAGATGTATGTATGTATGTTTACTCACATGCATTTGTATGAACGTTTGCGCATATGTACATAATGTATGTATGTAAGTATAAATCAGACAACCAACTGACCGAGTAACCCACTTTTATGCTTGGTTGACTTGTCGCCGTCATTCGCTTTCTGACTCATCAGTGTGCCAACAAAACGATCAGAATTTATTGACTGTAGCAAATATCCGTACCAACTGCAAGGCTTCAACTACATACTTACATATGTATGTACGTATGTACATGGTAAAAGCGCCTTCCTATTGTGATTCGTAACTAAGTATTAATAGAATGCATATGCAATTAATTATGGTATGTATGTATATACCTATGTATGCCTGAAAGGTTTTTGGGCCGAACTTATCAACAGTTCCATGCCGGCCCCTACATCGCTTTGGATGCTTTGAAAAGCAGTAAGCGTAGTACTGAGATCTATTTAGCTACAACTATTGCAACAATGAAACCTACACACAAAATGTCGAAAAGATTCCAAGTCCACTCCCACACATATGTATGCATTTAGGTGTGTATGACTGTAAGAAACTGTTAAAAAAAAAATGTGAGAACGTGCAAGAAAAAGCGGCAACAGAGACGTGACTTCCGGAAAATAGATGGCGACATAGATAGCGAAAAAATACAAAAAGCAAATGAAAGAATGTCAACAGTCAACTGCATATAACTTTGATGCAAATGCTCATCCATATACGTGTACGTATGTAACCTGCGAGAAATTGTACCAGTTTATAAATAGTCACATGACTGGTCATCCTTTGGCCACATTGAGCCGCCACTCTTACCACGTCGGCTCGAACCCATCTTCCGCTCAAGAAGGTATAATGTTTTCCCCTTAGCTGAGTCACAAAAGCGACCGAGACTATTTAAGCCAGATTCCTAACTTATTTATACAGTTGGACTCTCAGTCTGCGGTAACCTGTAAAAATGCATGTGAGCATCCTAAGTTTCTCTTTGAAAAGGTTCATTAGAAGTTCACTCATGCTTCGCTAGAGTTGGTCTCTCATCCTTAGTTTCTTCAGTCAGCTAAAAACATTTCTCTCACCACATATCATTGTTGCAAACTTTGTACAAAATTCCTAAGAATGAATCAAACTTAAAAAAATGTTGTATCAAAATTTCAAACTTTTTATTCGGAGTTTTTAGAAAAAATTTCGGTTTTGTAGCCCGGTCAATTTTAGATAATAAAATGCAGGTTTCAAGCAGCTAAAAATTACTGCTGATTTTTTAGAATATTTTTGTCGAGTGTGTTGCGCATTTGTTTTCATATAAGGCATGAACAAAATCTATTCTAATTGAAATTTTGATGAAAATTTTTTTAAGTTTTATTCACTTTTAGGAATTTTGTACAAAGTTTGTAATAATGATTTATATGGTTTTTGTTATAGAATGCGCTATATTTTAAATGAAAACTAACGAAAAAGATTTATGATGGAAAACATTTTGAATATTAAGAAAAAACTAATTTACGAATACTTCTGTGAGTGACTGTATGTATATATGTAAACATTTATTGTGGAAGTGTTCAGTTAGCTTCTGCTCCGGAAATTTTTATTTGTACGCTTTCTTCTTTTCATATTTAATTGTTTCCTTTTTCTATGTTAGCGCCATTGAAATGTATCAACAGACGGGACAGACTTTAAGTGCAAAATTACAAGCGCAACGTGATCAGCCGGGAGGCAACCGACTCGGTGGTCCGCTAAGATATCCTCACACTATATTATTTTGGCTGCGTTGTAAGCAGGTATGTATGTGGGTGTTCTTCTACTTCTTCTCTTCCTATTAAATAGGCATTTATCTACATATTTCAAACGATATGAATGTACATACGTACATATATGGTAAACGGAACATAATTTCTAAACTAAACATACCATATTATGGCCACTAAATGAGCAAAATTTAGAAATAATTGTTCATAGACATATGGACATACTTACATAAATATGAACGTATGCAGTAGGCGTTCACCTACATACTTACACCAATATGTATGTGTGTGGAAACTAATTAAGTGTTTTTCCGTTGTCTTCTCAAAATTTCGACTATACACTCTAAAAAATGCATGTAAAGCTTCTACTGAAAAGTGTATGTTTTTCAACCAGAATCTGTGTAAATATACGCGTAAGGTGCTCACGATTGGATTTAGAACATGAGATGTTTAAAATATACACAAAGATATACAAATGAAATTTGGAAATTGCGAACATTTTGAAAGTAAAAATACATTTTCTATTTATAATAAACATTAAGTGCTCATATTTACTCAATTTCAAACATTTTATCTGTAATTTTGCTGTGCGCGACAAATTTGATATGTAAGAGTAAACAGATAGTGTTTACCTATCTTAATATGCGCAAATTTAAACAAACATTTTTGAGAGTGTAGATTAAACTAATTCGCATCGCATGCGTCATAAATGTATGTTAATAGCGTTGGAGTAACAAATCTCGCTAGCATGCGATGCNTATTTGAGCATAAAAAATTGATGTCTGATATCATGGTCCAAAAAAATATCGCGCCGATAACATCGTATCGGAAGCAGAAAATATCGTCAATATCGATATATCGATATAATATCAAATATTCTAAAATAGGGCGAGTTTGTCTGACAGCGATGAAATAGTGATCAAGTTAAGATTTTCTTTCGAAGGGCACGAGTTAAAGGAGCTCGGGGCCATGGATACACGTATGTATATCAAAAAAAAAAAAACAAACGACTTCCGACAGAAAAAAGTTATACGAACGCGGACTTTCTTGCAATACATACATATTAGGGGGTATTCGATTATTTGCCTTTTTCTCCAAAACCGATTTTCGAGTTATTCGAAAAATTGTAATTAAAAAAAAACCGGTTCCCTATTATGAAATTAATAGAAAACCAGATAAACTGGGTTTATTTTACGTAGTTTTCATGCAGTGAAAATGCTTAAATTGTCTTAATACTTTATTGCATTTTTTCTGCCTTTTTTTTGGATTTGAGTTGTGCCACCGTAGTCGAGTGCTTAGATGTCCCTACTACCAGTCGGGAGGTCCATTGTTCAATTTCTGCTCCCAGCAACTTCAAAAAATGTTTTTGAAAGGGCGGTCGCACCTCGGCAGACAATGGCACACCTCGGAGTGTACTTCTGCCATGAAAAAGCTTCTTCGGAGCTGGAGTAAGAATCCATCCATTATGGGTTTCCCTTAAGCTGGAAAAAGCCGTGAAATCTTCGAAAAGCTCGAAACTTCTATTGAGCGGTCAAGATTTCTATGAAATGAAAAAAAAAAAGTTTGTCCGATTAAAGAGCCCGGTCTAATCGATATTCGAAAAATTACGATTTAAAAAAAAAAACGCCTATAAATATCCAAAAATATCGATGGAAAGTGGTTTGGAAAAACGGAGTCAATCACCCTACTATATATGTATATAGCTTTAAAGCTAAACAAATTACATGTGAAGAGAAGGAAAAGGTATGTCACCTTTAAATCTCTTTATTTATCCTCTCTACATCGGTTGTGACTTACAGCTTCTCCATAACACCAAATTTGTATGACAAGCGTTCCTCTAATTTCTTTTACAGACACATAGATATCTACATTACGGTGGTCTGAAAATGCATGTGATAAATTAAAGTCGGAATTTTATCGAAAATAATGAACTTTTCCTAACATTTTCTATACAAAAATTTCAAATTCCCGATTCGAACGAAAACAAGAAAATCGCCCCATTATACCCTTATTTTTTATTTTTAAATAAAAAAAATGTTAGAGTTCGCTCAAAGCGCTCAAAGTTTTCCATGTATTTTATATGGGTAAAAACAAGTTTCCGTAGAAATGATATATAATTCTTGAAAAACAATAATTTTGGATCGGAAAACTTTGTGTCTCTTCAGGAGACTGGCAATAATAATACCCAATTGCTTATTTTACCATGTTTTAATACTAGCGATTTTTTATGGGTCCACCCTTTGCATTTTTGATGGTTTTAGGAATCCTTACTGAATAATAGAAAATGGTTTAATAAACCATTGGGTATTATTACTGAAGATCTTCTGAAGAGAAACAAAGTTTTCGGATCGAAAAATATTGATTTTCGGGAATTCTATACTCCTTCTACGAAAACTTGTTTTCCCCACATATAAAATACATGGAAAAGTTTGAGCGCTTTGAGCGACCCCTAAATATATTTTTTTGAATTGAAAATAAAAAAACAATGACATACTATTTTTCGAAATAGAAGAGAGGGTGAGAACTTTAAAATTCCGACTTTATTTGTTTTTTTACCGCCCTAATATACATGCATACATATGAAAAAGGTGGGTACATATTTATGCTTTGAATTCTGGCACGGCTTTTTCTATTTCAAAAATAGCATCAATTTTGATTGTCTTGGTATTTAACGCCAACTAATGACGACCAAACGCAAAAAATACATACATACATGGACGAAGCAGAAATCGGAAGTGTAGATCAGAAAACATTTGGAACACCAATTATTTTGAACGACTTCTTAAAAATCTCATTATGTACGACAGCTATAATTATGTGCATACATACAAATGTATGTACATTAGGGTGGTCCTTAACTGTAGGAAGCAAATTTTTACACAAGATTTACTAAGCCTCAACCTCTACGTCGATGGTACTATAGTCTAAGATATCACATATAAATTTTGGTCCCGATTGAAGTCGGTTAAGGCGTGTCGTACAGGGGTTAAAGTTCAGATTACCCCATGAACACGTCTTAGCCGACTTCAATCGGGACCAAAATTTATATTTGATATCCTCGCCTTTAGTAGTATCGATTTTGGGTATTAAACAAAAGTATTTTTTTTTTTAATTTTTTGAGTTCAGGCATCTGGCATTTCACCCCTTTGCGACACGCCCAAAAAATGTATATGTGATATCTTCGACTATAGTGGCATCGACTTAGGGGTTGAGGCTTAGTAAATCTTATGTATTTTTTTTTAGTTTAGTACCTAATACCTACTCGTATTGTGTCTTAATTTTTTTAGGGGAAAACCAACGCAGGCCTATTTAATGACAGATGTGATTAGAATTTTTTAAATATGTTAGTGTTTGGCCGAGCTTTTCCTCCGACTTGTGGCGAGCTCAGAAATTGTGAAAAATTAATTAGAATAAATTAAATGATAAAAAAAATCATTGCTTTCCACGGATGCTTGGCCTTTTTAACGAAATATGTATCACATTTTAAAATCAGAGCGTATTTAATAACACACTTNTGCAGACGACAGCTGATTGCTAGTGATGTTAAACTAACGTCACGCCACGATACGGCAAGGCAATGTGGGAGCAGCCTCCGCAACTTTCGCCCACCACTAATCCTAAATTTACTTACAATTTCTTTTCGAATTGTTTTATTTATGTATTCATACACAATATATTTATACATACTACACATATGTATATACATATTTCTCTTACCAACTGCCGACGATCTTCCAGACATACATTCATTCATACATATATACAAACATATATCCATATGCACATATTATTGTTACCTCTTAATCTCTACAATAGATTTTAATCTCGCACGCGATACAC
>NW_016172101.1:149-13508 GCF_001687245.7 Rhagoletis zephyria | reverse complement strand
GTCGCCAAGCACGATTTTGATATCGTGGCGGCGGCAGCGCTCGTACGTGTGCTCCAAGCGCTCATAGAAGAGATACTTAGATACCTCATCCTTCTCTTCCATCGGGGCATGGGCGCAGATGAGCGAGATGTTGAAGAATCTCGCTTTGATGCGAATTATGGCTAGACGCTCGTCCACCGGGGTTGAACGACAGCACTCGGCGACGGAGTCTCTCTCCCACCACAAATCCAACACCGAATTTGCGCTCCTTTACATGGCAGCTGTAGTATACGTCGCAAGGCCCCAGGCATTGCTTGCCTTGCCACGTCCACCCCATTTCTTGGATGGCGGCGATGTCAGCTTTTGTTCTTACGAAGACATCAACCAGCCGGGCAGAGGCACCTTCCCCATTAAGGGTCCGGACATTCCAGGTGCATGCCCTCAAATCGTAGTCCTTTAAACNTGGCGGCGGCAGCGCTCGTACGTGTGCTCCAAGCGCTCATAGAAGAGATACTTAGATACCTCATCCTTCTCTTCCATCGGGGCATGGGCGCAGATGAGCGAGATGTTGAAGAATCTCGCTTTGATGCGAATTATGGCTAGACGCTCGTCCACCGGGGTTGAACGACAGCACTCGGCGACGGAGTCTCTCTCCCACCACAAATCCAACACCGAATTTGCGCTCCTTTACATGGCAGCTGTAGTATACGTCGCAAGGCCCCAGGCATTGCTTGCCTTGCCACGTCCACCCCATTTCTTGGATGGCGGCGATGTCAGCTTTTGTTCTTACGAAGACATCAACCAGCCGGGCAGAGGCACCTTCCCCATTAAGGGTCCGGACATTCCATGTGCATGCCCTCTAATCTTAGTACTTTAAACATTTGCTCTGGTCGTCATAATAAGGGGGGTCTCATGCGAGGCATTGTTTCGTTTCTTCACTGGAAGGGGTTTTTACGTGGCGGGTCCCAAACCCAGCGCACAGTGAACAGACGCTGCAGACTTCAGTGAGCCCTTAAACCGAATAAGTCAGAGTGGCCCCACCGAAGCTCCCTCTCTTTCTGCCGTGACCCAAGGATCCACTCGGATTGGTTACCGCATCTCGCACATGGGTTGCTCACGTTGCCCAGAGTGCGCGAACGAGGACGCAAGAGTCGGGATTGAGTATAGCCGTGCAACTGTAACTGCATACACAGCACAAAACCTATACCCCATTGCACTCCACATACAGTGATGGCAAATTTAGTCAGAAAGAAGAAAGTTGCAGAGTTGATTTTTTGCAAATTAAGATGAAATTCGATTTTTTCTAGAAAAATTCGATTTTATCCGAATTAGAGCATCACAAAGTTCGATTTCAAAAATTCGCCATTTTGTAGCTAAAATTCGATTAAAACTCGAATCTCGAAGCTTCGAATATCGAATTTACCCATCCCTAGTTGGGTGCACTTAGAAACGGAGACCCCCCATTCGGGGATTAAAAGTGGTACCANCTCGAAGCTTCGAATATCGAATATCGAATTTACCCATCCCTAGTTGGGTGCACTTTGAAACGGAGACCCCCCATTCGGGGATTAAAAGTGGTACCATTGGAAAGCTNCTCGAATCTCGAAGCTTCGAATATCGAATTTACCCATCCCTAGTTGGGTGCACTTAGAAACGGAGACCCCCCATTCGGGGATTAAAAGTGGTACCATTGGAAAGCTGGAGTCCTCCACTTTTCAGATATACCCACTTTTAGGTGCAGGAGCCTTCTAGTTTAGTTATTATTAATTTTTTTGGTGTTTCCCTTAGAAAACAGTTATATTTTATTTATTAAATATTTTGTTTCTTGATTTCACAACTAGCGTAAATGGCGGCTTGCGTATTGACATAAAACGTGTGTTACCAGATTGTCAAAATGAAAAATAAAATAAATGAAAGAGAAGAACGTTTGTGAAGTTTGCTTTTACTTCTTTTGCTCTATTCGCCGTGAGTTTTACACTTATGAGGGGTTGAGGTTTTATGCCTCCTCAAAGCAAATGTTTTGCATGTATATTAATATATATTTATTTGATATGAAAAAAGGAGAACTCTGCTGATTAATGGTTATGATCCTCCACCTTGAATATTTATTTGTACAATAAATGTAATATATTTTTAAAAAGAGAAGAGGGGCTTTGCAGAAAGATGTTGCGCCTCTTTTTTCTGACAACACAGAAAGGAGAATTCTACGTAGCCTACTTAGAAAGCTGTTATCTGCAAAAGGTGTTCAGCCCCTTTTCTTTGGCAACACAGAAAGGAGAATTCTACATAGTGAGGGTTATGATCCATAAGCGCGGCCGAAGGCCGCCTACGCAGAAAAGTCTTCTCTGCAAAATGTGTTTAGCCTCTTTTCTGTGGCAACACAGAAAGGAGAATTCTAGGAAGTGAGGGTTATAATCCCAAACGCGGCCGAAGGCCGCCTACGCAGAATGGTGTTCTCTGCAAAAGGTGTTCAGCCCCTTTTCTTTGACAACACTGAAAGGAGAACTCTACCTAATGAGTGTTATAATCCCTAAGCGCGGCCGAAGGCCGCCTACGCAGAAAGTGTTCTCTGCAAAAGGTGTTCAGCAGCATTATATTTATATTTTTTATATTGCTTGGCCCATGTGGCAACATATTCCTTTCATTGTTTATATTGAAGCATTTACGCTGAGTTGCAAATGGCTTCTCGCACGAAATTTTTAAACGATATTACTTCATACCAAAGTGATATTCAATTAAAAATACATATTAATGAGAGCTGAAACAATTTTAACTGGTGTCAAGAGTTTTTGGCGTATAAGTTTGTGTTGCTTTGTCTAATATACGGTGTCGTTGATTTCTCAAGTAAAAAAAAAAAACTTTAATGCTATATATTTTAAAAACTAAAAAGGTTCCCGCACCTAAAAGTGGGTATTTTTTGAAAAGGGGGGATCTCAAGCTTTCCAAAGGTACAAATTTTACCCCTAATATCGGGGGTCCTTAAAGTAAAGTTTGCCCAACAAGTTAAACACTGAACTAAAGATAATCTGTGTTAGTATCTATAATACAGTCATGTCTTGTGCCACTCTGCCAAAGTGCGGTTGTTGCTCCCTTTCCTACCACAGTAATTTTGTATACAACTCTGAATCTGCGAAATTCATGCTGCTTCTCATTATCAACCCTAATCAGATTTTACCCCCGAGGAGTACTCAAAAAGGTTTATTACTGTATATACTGTGTACAAGATGTAAGGCCTGCGTTGGCGTCGCTTTGACAGCTGACTATGAATACATGCATTTATATGAAAGAGCCAATTTACACGATGACTTTTCACCCTGGTTGGAAAGTTATGCGTGTCGAACTTGTAGGCAAGAAGTGTAGCGAAGTCAGCGGGGTAGGCAAGCACGCACGGTTAGCGAAAACGAGGGTTTTTTTTTGACGTTTCGCTTTTATCGAGTTCACTTTTTCTTATTTTTGCTNCGCACGCACGGTTAGCGAAAACGAGGGTTTTTTTTGACGTTTCGCTTTTATCGAGTTCACTTTTTCTTATTTTTGCTTTGAGTTCGCGATTCGCTCCGCTTTAAAAATGAGGACGATAGAGTTGACCAAAGAAAATTTTACGCCTAAATGTCAAAAATACGCAAGAAACGCCGCAAAGAAAAAGTCATCGTGTAAATGCACGAGGATTTTCGAAGACTTTTTTAAAAGGGAATATGCCAAAAACACAGGGTGAAAAGTCATCGTGTAAATTGGCTCAAAGTCTCCACATAACCGTAGCAAGCACGGGCGTTACTCGCGCTGCTGTCAAAGCGACGCCGGCGCCAACGCAACGCCAAAGTTGTATGTAGACGGGCCTGTACTGACGAAATGTATGGATCGCGTTTTGAAAATGCTGCATCAGTGCTGCCGTTTGCTAATTTTCAAGCGAAGTGAAAACACACTAAAAGTGAAGTGTTTCGGAGTGACTTGGGAAGAAAACTAAGGTGATTATCGAAGTGATAATTGGGGGTGTGAGGTTTTTCGATTAGGTTATTTATCACCTGATTGGTTAAACGTTTATTTTTGTATCACAATAAAAGTAATCTTTAACCTTTATTAATTTATAGGGCTGTTCAGGATCTTGTGCATATGCTCTTGCATTTGCATAGTCGTTGCATTTGTAAACTCATAACCATAAAATGTACGCGGTTGCCAAGAAAAAAAATTGCAAATGCAATTCCAACTGCAAATCCAAGACCATTTCCACAACATCCTGAACAGCCCTTATAATTTATTGTGTTCCCTTGCAAATTTAGTGCTCTAATATCTTTATCTCAAACGTTAGGGGAAGAAAATCAAAATTTCAGTTCACTAATGATATTGGCCCGTAGTTATAGTCAAAATAAAGTCGACTCTAAAGTTAATAGCAGCTTTTTGACATAACTTTCACTGGGATATCTGTCAAAAAAACCTGCTTTTAACTTTAGAGTCGACTTTATTTTNTAGCTTGGTAGCCTTTCTGGCTGAAAAGAGGTGTACGCCTGGAAAGCTTGTTGTGCAGTTGTACTCTTAGGCCCACTTGCAGAATATCCAAGGTTCAATTTACAAATTCAGAGTTAAGTAACCTAGGGTTAAACTGTTATTTTTTTAACCCAAGCAGTGCGTTGCAGAAGAGATATTTGAAGGCGAGTGAGTTAATTAATACCATGTCCGGACCGACATCGGCTGAAAACTACTTGAAATCTCACGTTCCACTCATTCCAATCGGTGTCTTCACTAGTATATTAGACATAATTATCGAAGTGAAAGTCATATTTTATCATATTTAATACGCTAGTTCTTTCTCTAACAATCCGGACCGGATCCAGTACTTAGAGAATAACCGGAAAGTTTGCTCTCGAAAGTGGAACATAGTCCAGAAGTATGTGAACGCAAGAAACCACATTTCGTGCCCAGAATTTGAGAGACAGCTGATACATGTTGTTTTTGTTTTCTCACATCAATGCAAAAACTTGGAATTTGAATTTTTATTTCACAAATTTTCTTTAAAGCACCAAGTGAAAGTGACATGTAAACACAAAACAGCTGATATACACTTTGATACTTTATCCATATTTGACCGTAGAAAAGTCGGGGTTGTTTCAAGCAGAAAGAAAAATAAACTTGCGATCCAATACGTTCCAATTTTCGCTCTCTATTACCCATTTTGTGGAGTACGGGAATGATATCTGGGGTGTTTTGGGCACCCGCGGGATCCCGCGTTGCGTACGGGAAAGAACCTATTGTCAGTTGGCAGGCCAAATTAAAATATGAACAATAGCCAAAGGTTGCGAATGATAAGAAATATGGCAGACAAATATTTTGATTTTATTTTTTCGTAGCAACAACAGCTTTCAGCCCACAATCCCAAAACTCGTTTTCAAAGTGTTTTCGTTGGCGGTCCGAACATGGTATAAATCTGAATTTAGTCAAGAACGCAGAACGTAAACTTAAACGCTGTCTGTATGCGCAGAATTTTGTCGTTTACTGGAGCCCTCAGTGTTGCTTACTACAGTGTTGCCATTCATCTATGGCTTTTCATGAACTTACCTTTTCAACTACAATTTTTCGTGCTATAATAGATTGTAGCTATATATAAACTATTTAGTTTTCAACAAGAAACCTTATTCAATAGTAAATTTCAAATATTTTAAACGTATTTTGAATAGGAACTTATAACTCTTTTACCATCTGCAAAACTGACGAAATGGCAACCATCTATAGAAGGAAGAAATCAGCTGACACGGAAAAATCTAACTTCCGCAGATTTCTGCGCAACGGGCTACAACTACAGAAAAATTTTACGATGTTGAGTTTTTATTTACATGGCGCTCTGGTAAGACTGATCGTATCAGCTGACTCGGGTTTACGTACCGGTAGGTTTACGTTCTTGACTAATTTCAACTTAAGTTAGACATCTACAGAATTCATATTTCTTGAAAATATTTTAACGATTAGTTGCGTTCCCTAACTCGCAAGAAGTTGCAAGAATTTGCAGGAATTTACCAGAAAGCGTTCCCGTACACGGTTCTCTGGCTTCTTTTGCCTTTTGACAGTTTTAAGGTTTTACCAGAAAAGTTGGGGAACACAACTAATTTCACAATTAATCACGTAATAATCGCTTAAGAGCGAAATACACCACACAAGCGGTTTGACAAACCAAGCGAAATTTCCCTTTGCTTCAAGCCATTTGTGCTGGGGTGTTTGAAGGTTTGGCCGCTTGAGGGAAATTTGAGCAAAAAATCAAAATTTTTTGATTTTCTGGCCGCCATGTTGATGTTTGATCAAACCGCTTGCGTTGTGTATAGCAAAATCGCCTCATTCGCAACGAAATTTTCACCGAGTAAGGACGTAAGAGAGGAAAATGAAAGAAAACCATAATATTTAGCATTGCGAACTGGAAGAAAACTAAAATTCTTTGCTTGAACGAGTCATGTTTGCATGGTGTATGGCGAAATGGGAAAAGTAGGTTTGAAGAATGTTTGACAAGCCGCTTGTGTGGTGTATTTCGCTCTTTAGACAACCACAAAAATAATCGATTAATTGAACGAAATGATTAATCGCTGTCATTCCTACATATGACTTAAAAAATTACATAAAAACAAATTGGTTGGTTCTTTATCTCCCTGGCCCTTTTAATGAATTATTAATGCAAAGCAAATTAGGTTCTTGCTACAAACTAAAAAGGCTATGACAGGCTATTGCTATTTGGACGTAGAATTGTGAGTGCAGCACTATCAATTTAATTGGGAAATACATTTACTTGACGGATTTTTTGTACGTTTTTGGCATCCTGCAATAATAGGAAATTACGCGACGAAGAAAAAGCAGTGGTGACGCCTGCTTACTTTCTAGGGAGCATAGAAGATTCATTACAGAGTTTATTCGGCGAAATTGGTGGGCAAACTGATTTGGAGCTGGTAAAGTTCGACAACACACAAAAACGTGCAATTCTCAGAGTTCAGAAAGAATTCCTTCCCCGCACGCGTGCAGCCATTACGCTTATTGGACATTTTCAAGACATTCCTTGTCATTTCATGTTGAGAAACATATCTGAGAAAAACTAAAATTTTAAGTCTCTTACACACATGCACTTTAGTCAAGATGTCGTACTGTAAGTCATTTGGCAAAGACAAAGTTTGTTTCGTTACAAAAGAAGATCATGCAATACCAAGCACTGTTGAATTGCCGCCACCAGAGCCTGCACAGGGTCTTATAACAAGTGATGGTGAAATAAATTGGAGTTGCCCATGCTTGGGTGGTATGGCAACTGGTCCATGTGGTGTGGAATTTCGGGATGCGTTCTCATGCTTCCACTATAGCAAAGCAGATCCGAAAGGCTCTGATTGCTTTGAAGCTTTTCGAGCAATGCAGGATTGTTTTGTTCAATATCCTACGGTATACAACAAATCAGCCGGAAATGATGATGAAGATGAACCTGGGTTGAACATCGCCAACTTGGAAGATGCTGCTCCGCAGGAAACATCGAGCGCTTCTCCCACTGCCGTAGGAGTTGAAGTACACCAAACTTTAGCAAAAAAAGAAGATTGAAGAATATTAAAAAGAAAATGTCGATATAAAAGTGGTAAAAACAGTTTTTCGTATTTAAAAAATAAAAATTTATATTTAAGCGTTCTGTTCTGTTGTGTTTCTGTTTCTTATGAGAGCAATGTCAAAATCAATCACACTTTGGCCCCTATTATGAGTTGCATTCGATCTTCGACTGTGATCGAAAGTGCTGATCGAACGAATTTTCATTTGGTATTATTGCGCTCATTCGATGAAGAATAGCGCTATTGTAAATTTCGCTCGTTTAGGTTGTTCACAATAGTATATTTTTCACCGCCGAGAAGCATTGTTTACAAATCTAGCAAACTAAATAGTGTGCTTATACATATGTACATATGTAAATTTGTGCAAATTTAAAAGATATAAAAAGAAATCGAGTTTATGAAAACGTGGAAAAAAAATTTTAAGTAGTACAACGGAGTTCTGGTAGAACGATTCGTCAGAGGATGAAGCTTAGAAAACTGGCCAATCGCAGATAACGTTTAAGAGAATTTAAGTGCAGTCTTTCGAATATATTTTGACACTATATATTTAAGAAATTTTGCGATCCAAATCTATTTAAAATATATTAAAACTATAAACAGATCTATGATTTTGTTCTCAGAGATCGTGCCAACAGCGTATTGGCATTTCCTTTCATAAGTAAAACCAGACATTCGAGCTTGCGTTTTGTATTCACGACGTTGGAATTGCATGAAATTAATAAAAATTGTTTAGAATTAGTGTCTAGCCGCCAAAAAGTAAGAAAACAAATGCAAAATCATAAATTTTTCACAATTTTCTAACTCTTCGCTACACCAACGAAAGCAAAATTCTGTTCGACAGAAAATTCGATACTCAACGAAAATTTCGACACGCTTGCATAGCTCATAATACGAATTTCACTTTCGATCTTTGATAGCCATCGAAGATCGAAAATCGAATGCAACTCATAATAAGGGCCTTTGTTGAATACATTTTGATAGGAACCCAAAAAGCCATGATTCAATAATAACGGATAATAATAATAATCAGCCCTATTCTGCATTTCGATTACGTTCCCGCATTCCGCTCCGCTGGAATCGAACTTAGGTATTCTGCGTTACGATCGAAACGAAAGAAGAAGAGGAAGACAGAAAACATCTTTCGAAATTAGCTGTTTGCCTAGGAATGTGTGAAATCGAAGCAAAACAAAGAGATATTTGCCACCAAACTGTAGCAGCACATAAAGTTAAAGTTTGTAAATATTTTAAAATAACTAAATATACCTAGCATCACGGTAATTTAAAAATAAAATTTAAGTGGATACATAATTATAATGAAATCCATAGCCGCGGCGTTATTGCTTGAAGAGAAGAACGAGTCCCAGATTGCTGATGCGGAAGTTGAAAGGCGGAGATTTAGGGACATGTTTGATCTTTTTTAGATGAGTGAAGAGTCATAAGGAATTCATCTTGTACTCTATTACTCATCGTTTAAAGTCAGTGAAATTATAAACGTTGTTTAGAGCAGTCCACAACATTTGCATTTACTACAGAGTCTAAAATTTGAACTCAAACGAATCCCATTTTAAAAGCCGTCAGGAGGAGGGGAAGAACAAAGCTTATCTTTCCATAGCAAATCGAATTCGAGACAACATACGCACCTCTTTTTAAAAAGTTAGTAAAAACGAGTGCAATAATAAAAGCATCTTTTTTATGTAACTTCACATTTTATGTATGTAGGTATCTATGTGCATACATCGATTAATTTTATATAAAAAGATAAATTGTATTCAGTGCATTTCACAGTCTTATTTATAGATAATGTAAACAAAAACGCCTGGACTTCCACTTTGAAAACGTCGCGCAATATACCTTTTGGTTGCCATTATTTGAGCCAATTTTTCGTATTGCCCGTATTACCGCTCGCGAAAACACAGAAATCGAGAAAATTCATTTATGATGACTTTTACAATCATGCATAGTATATTTTACTTAAATTTTTTATAAAACTTTATTATTTAAACCCACGAAAATAACAATTGAAACGTTCTCCGTCAACAAATTTGCAACTTAGAAAAACGGAACTACGATCGAAATGTAGAATAGGTATAATCGTAAATTTCGAAGATTGATCGAAAGGAAAGGAACGCAGAATACCAAAGTTGCCAAACGGAGAAAATTTCGATTCGAGTCGAAATGCAGAATAGGGCTGAATAACGGAGAAAGGGGAAGAATAAAATCTCTTGGTGCGAAAATGGTAGTAGAAAAGTACGCAACGTAGGCAATTAGCAGTGAAATTCCTTTTGTAAATTCTAATGTATTTGCAGGAAATCTGGCATTTTAAACGAAATGTTGAACGTGATATTGATATATCTACGTGAATTACGTAATTTATGTGCTCTTTAGCTGTATAAAAACTGCAAAATGACTCAAAATTAAAATAAGACTACTATGAGATTGATGTAAACATCCAATTTAAAAGCAGTTTATGTTTTCATCAGTTAAATATGCTTCATATGCATATACAAATAAACATATTGCACTAAAGCTTATACTTTTGTTTCACACCAAAGCTGAACTGTTTCCAAGGCGTATTTAACGCCGTATTATACGCCTTGACTGTTTCCATGTAAATTTGCAAAGAACCAACACGGTGCCACTGCTAAGGGAGCGGTGCGAGAGAGACAACTGTCAGTTTATCGAACCTTGTATTTAGTCTGTTCCTTTGAACTTCGGACTAAAACCTGTGGAACTGTCAAACTACAATTTTCCGCTATCAAATGAGAGTAAAAGGAGAACAGATGCAGAAGTGCATAGGAACGCAAAAGCACTATTTCCTGTAAAAACGTCAGTCGGTTTGTTTACATGTCATTTGTACAACACTGATTTAGCTGAAATATCACTAAATAATTATTAAAATTTATACATATTCAAACATTTCGTTGTTTACTTCCATTTTTTTACAAATATAAGGTACTTTGCTTTCACCGCTGTTAGTTGTTGCTTGCACATGCAAATCAGCTGATCGTTTGACACTTTTCATGAACTTACAGGAAAAGAAACTCCGGACTAAATCCTGTAACTTCTGACTAGGAACCGTTGCTCAGTTACTCTCTGAAATGTGTTCCCACTTACAGGTTTTATGTCAATAGGAACGACTTCCTGTAAGTTTTGACTAAATCCTGTAAACCGGACTGCTATTGGAACAGACTAATTATTGAATCATGGCAAAAAGCACTATTTCCTGTAAAAACGTCAGCCGGTTTGTTTACATGTCATTGGTACAATACTGATTTGGCTGAAATATCACTAAATAATTACTAGAATGTATACATATTCAAACATTTCTTTGTTTCCTTCCATTTTTTTTTACAAAAATCAGTTTCTTTGCTTTCACCGCTTTCTGTTTTTGTTTCGCACATGCAAATCAGCTGATCGTTTGACACTTTTCATGAACTTACAGGAAAAAAACTCCGGACTAAATCCTGTAACTTCTGACTAGGAACAGTTGCTCAGTTACTCTCTCAAAAGTGTTCCCACTTACAGGTTTTATGTCAATAGGAACGAATTCCTGTAAGTTCTGACTAAGGGCCGGTTGTTCAATGTCTGGTTATCACTACTTGCCGGTTAAACATCATTGTCGACGTTTTCGTCACCACGCTTATAACATGTGCTTCTACCTCCGATTTTTGCAAATCAGACATTGAACAACCGGCCCTAAGTATTTGAAATTTATCAGAAGCTTATAATTCATGTTAACCATCGATAAAATTTCATTACATTCTTTAAGGGCCGGTTGTTCACTGTCTGGTTATCACTACCACTACACTATCGACGATTTCGACATCATGCATTTAACATGTGGATCGATAAAGCAGTAGTTGTGCTTAACCGGAGCTTCTACCTCTGATTTGTGCTAATCAGACATTGAACAACCGGCCCTAAATTGACGACACATCGATGCCAGTTTCAACGATGCTTTAACACCGACTTTAGTGTGACTCAAGCTGAAATTAGTCAAGAACGCAGAACGTATGCTCTGGCAAATATCGAATTTTGAGCCGATATTATCGATGTTTAAAAATTATCGATACAACGTTTGTATTCCTAATTATCAATGTCGAACATTTTAATTCTTTTTTGGTACCATGTTCGCCATTAAATCGAAAATAATGATATGAAAATTATTTGTGTTATTATAAGTGTCATTTAAAATGTTTGTAAACTGCGTCAAGTGTAATCTGCAGAAGAGAAAGGATTTAAAAAGTGTTTTGGTGCATAAACTCAAAGTGCAATATTGCTATAGGTAGAGCAAGACAGCAGCAGTGGAAAATTTCTAATTTTTAAAGTGGGTAATAAATAAAAAAAAACATACATACGATAATATTTACAGCAGTCTTGGGCATCCGTGACGAAATTCCACATTCATTTCATCCTTTTGGTACTGGAGAGTGCGTGGCAATTAAATCTAGAGCAATAGTGCGAAGAAAAAAGAGAAAGAAATAAAAGTAAAGTTAATTTCCAACAGCCACCAGCGTTGTGAGTGTGGAATATCTTTCTTCTCTTGGTTAAAGTTTGCTCCAGAACTGAGGACATTGCTCCAAATAAGCTAAAAATCGATCACCGATCTTAATCATATGGGAAGGTAAAACCGACTTATTGCTTGTAAACAAATAAAATGTTATTGACTTCCTACAAAGAAAATCGACTGTAACCTTAAAGGGTCAATGTTGAATTTTTTTTTATGCATGAGTATGTGTATTGTATCCAAAGGATTTACGTCAATAATTTGAGACGGAATAAAAGGCGATAATCATAGCGGCTTCCCAATCGGTTAAGTTTCTCAAATGATATATGTACATACATCTAACAACAGACAAAGTGAAATTAAAATTTATTTAACAAAGTTAAAAATTGCTCGAGAAAATGGTTGCAGTCAATTCAAGCATCAATAAACCTGATGAAATAGCAGGTGTGAAGTCTAAAGCAACACTGACAGCCACTGGTAAACCTAAAGAAAAGCGAAGGTAAGTTAAAAAAGTTATTAAAACCGAATAAATTTAAATGTTTCTTTTCCACGTGGGTTGCCTCAATTCCATACGAAGACCATTGATGTAGCATTCCTCATTTATTTATTTATTTATAAATTAATCTAGAAAATAAACATTTCGTACAGACTATTTGGTGGAGATGCTACGCGACAAGAAACATCTCTTCGTATGCCCGGAAAACTCGACGCAATTGACGCCTCTGTCGCTGTGGTCAGACCCTTTAGAGGCTTCACGCTTCTTGTGTCTCCGTTAGTTAAACTTGACGACAACGACTGACCGATCTGGGAGGGATTGATGTTGCCGGAACAACAACCGAACCGTACCCTTCTCTTATAAAAGTTATAAAAGTTAGTTAATTTCTTCATGATCCAATCATCGGATCTAAACCAATTTAGTATAGATAATACACTTCTTTAAAAAAATTATAGAAATTATTTACGTGGTCCGACAGTCAGGCAGCGCTCAAGACCCTCACATCCATCCCACGACAGCCGGTTCTACGAATTCCCACCACAGCCGGTTCTACGTACCGGAATGACTCGGGTTTTACCCGACCAAGGGCTGTTGTTTCGGCGATCTAACATCGGTTAGGTCGTCGAAGTATCTCAGAAGTTGTTCGTCCATAGGGCTACATTCGCTACGTTTTCTCCTACTCAGGGCTGGCATCGAGTCAAACCCAGGGCCAGAAACCTACAACTGCTGTGTATGCCAGAGACGACTACACCACAACTCCACCTCTGTCAAGTGCAATGCTTGCGAGGGGTGGTGTCACCTCAGAGTCTGCTCAGGACTACGGACAC
>NW_016172101.1:0-111 GCF_001687245.7 Rhagoletis zephyria | reverse complement strand
GGTGTCACCTCAGAGTCTGCTCAGGACTACGGACACATCGACAGTGGACCACGCCGTATGTAGCCCCCTGCTGCTCAAACAGAGCAGCCTCCACGGCAAACCTCAGTCCAC
>NW_016172100.1:0-13509 GCF_001687245.7 Rhagoletis zephyria | reverse complement strand
CATCAAGGCGCACGCCACAAATCGGAGGAGAAGCTCGGCCAAACAACTAACATATGTGTAAGCGCCAATCTATTATTATTATTATTACGTACAGATTGCAATAAAAACTGGATTAAAAAAAGTAAAATTATTTACAAAGAAAAAAGTCATGCAAATAATTATTGATTAGTGGTATTATTTACAAATGAACCCAATACGTGATTTTTAGTTTTATTTTATTTTTCGATGATTACATTATTGCCTTTTTATAATCAAGTAACATTTTTTTACCGTCGTAAAATACTGCCACTCCCCTGGGTCGGTCATGTCGTACGAATGGACACAAACTTTGCAGTCCTGAAAGCATTCGACGAGGATGCCGTCACAGATATCAGCGGAAGAGCGAGGCCTCCTCGGCGATGCCAGACCAGGTGGAAAGGATCTGGCCCCAGATTGTACAGAGGCAATGAGGTGCCTCAAACTTACAATAATAGTCGCTTATTCCTTAATTTTAAGTAACAGAGTTGCATAGCGTATCTTAAAATTAAGGATTAAGCTGCTAGTATTTTAAAATTTATGACATTTGAAAAATTTTAGGTGGTCATAAGTAAAAAGCAAAAATGTCCTAATGTGAAATAACTGTTGGCAAATTCAGGCAATTGCTTAAGACTGGTTTTTATTATGTATGTAAATTTACACAAATATATACCGCTTTATATCAAATTGTAACACATTCACAACTCTAATAAATATTTACCAACTTCATTAACATGTCTTCTGTAATTAATTTCAAGATTAACCAGTTTTAAACTCTGTTCCGACATCGTAAATTTCTAGTGGAAAATCTGTACGACAACTAATTAACAAATTCATTAATGCTAACAATATAAACGAATTTCGAATTTACGGATTCCGTAGGCTTCACGAAAATCGTTAAAATTTATTTTCTCTTAAATCTCTGGAAATACACCGACACCTTTTTTTTTAACAACGTGAATGAATATAAAATAGAAAGTTGCTTAAGATATGTATTTTCCAAAAAGCTGGCGCTTGGGCTTGCACGAAAACTCCATGACAGAATAAAGTATTTGGGCAGATTTTCGAAGATCTACAATTTAAAAACAAACAAAAGCACTTGCTTATGGTATGATTATGCATANGGCTTGCACGAAAACTCCATGACAGAATAAAGTATTTGGGCAGATTTTCGGGGTGGCCGATTTGTTATAGAAATTAACACCCTTATTCTGGAACCCGAATTTGGAATGAATGGAACCCAAATGAAGGAAAATAAAGTGGAAAAAAATAAAAAAAAACGTTCGTCAATTTCATTTGCAATTATAGCAGCAGAGTAAGAGCGCGCTATGAAAGTGAACTCACAAAGATATGCGGAGCTGTCGGGCATAGTAACCAAGGATGCATCTATGTCAGCTTCTGGTTTAATTGTTCAACCACAACCTCCTATGAATGAAGAACTGGTTCTCAATCCAGTTAATGCAGTAACAGCTTCTTCCAAGCCATTGAAAACATGCACTTTGTTGGGTCCACCATCTGATGCGCTTGCTTCTGCCTTCGGACGCGCTTAGGGATTATAACCCCTATCAGCGTTGCCGAAAGCTTTCGCTGGAAAATCGTAACTTTACCCTAAAAAAAACGCCATTTCGGCCAAAAATCGTCAAATTTTTGTTTATTGTATTTTTTTTTTTAACAAAATGAAAAATACAAAGGAATCATATGCAATGAGTCGTATGCATACCTTTAACTTAAATTTATTTGAACAAATTGAGTAAAAGATCTACAATTTAAAAACAAACAAAAGCATTTGCTTATGGTCTTCGCATAGCTTTGCACAACTTCGCATAAACTTTAAACTGTAATTTCGTATGTACTTTGTATGTATTCCATTACCCAGAAATTAGCAGAACTTTTAAAAACTTAGCGATCTGTTGAGTTTAGATTTTGCTTCACATTTTCTTAAGTTACACTTTTAGTACTCTGGTACAAATGGTTGTGCGTAGTCATGCGAAGTATGCATAATCAGACCCTTAAGTTTTGTGCATACGGCCCAGTGGCGGATCCAGCGGGGGGTTTNCTTCGCATAGCTTTGCACAACTTCGCATAAACTTTAAACTGTAATTTCGTATGTACTTTGTATGTATTCCATTACCCAGAAATTAGCAGAACTTTTAAAAACTTAGCGATCTGTTGAGTTTAGATTTTGCTTCACATTTTCTTAAGTTACACTTTTATTGCTCTGGTACAAATGGTTGTGCGTAGTCAAGCGAAGTATGCATAATCAGACCCTTAGGTCTTGTGCATACGGCCCAGTGGCGGATCCAGCGGGGGGTTTTGGGGGTTAAACTACGTGTCAGTCAGTGGCGGACCCACGGGGGGTGTNCCCGCTGGATCCGCCACTGATACGGCCGAATAAATATGACCACACATTACGAAACCAAATGGAACGCACATTGCATATGGGTTAATAAAAGTGGATTTGCAATTGTTTACGACAATTTAAAATTACAATTTAAAACACAACTGCTTTTAAATAGTTGAACTCCACTGGTTTGAAGCTTTTGAAGATTTTGATCCAGTTTTAAAGTAGGGGTCTTCAAAGCGAGCTTGGTACTCGGTGTTCGGTAATTTTCCCAATACACCTATTTTGTTTGCGTAAAATTATTTTATTATCGGTGTACTGGTTACCGAATTATCGTGAAGGAAGTTGGTAAACTGCAATCAGCTGTTCGATATTTACTCAATTTCAAATCCGCCCGCCGCCGTTACNCCAGCCTATTTCGTTATTTTATTTTGCCTTTTTTATAGGTTTTTAGGTCCTAAAAATCCGTTCCCTGGTTATGAGTCTGCTGGTATATATTTTTTATCTTAAATACCAACTTTCGAAAAATAAGTTTTGAGCATCGCCCTCTATGAAGAACCCCCGTTACAATTTTTTTTATTTTTTTTTTTTAAGAAAAAAACTACGACTCCGTTGTTGATAAACATATGCCGATTTCGTTTGCCCTCTACGCACAANAGGAAGCTTACAAATTTTTCTGGTAGTTGGTAAACTGCAATCAGCTGTTCGATATTTACTCAAT
Source organism: Rhagoletis zephyria (assembly GCF_001687245.7). Lineage (NCBI taxonomy): Eukaryota > Metazoa > Arthropoda > Insecta > Diptera > Tephritidae > Rhagoletis > Rhagoletis zephyria. The sequence goes on along the minus strand of NW_016172100.1, from coordinate 10,432 downwards.
TTCAAATCCGCCCGCCGCCGTTAAATTTTTTTTTTTTTAAGAAAAAAACTACGACTCCGTTGTTGATAAACATATGCCGATTTCGTTTGCCCTCTACGCACAACCACTAAGAAGAGGGCGATGAGAAGGCAACATTTTTTGTAGAAACGAAATCGCCAATAGTTTACCAGACTAACCAAAGAAAACTGAAAAGGACGTTCACAGTTGATAAAACTACCGAGTGTCAACCAGCAATTTACCAAAACTACCAAAATGGATGTGAAGACCCTTAGTGTAACATTAGCATTAATTAACTGATAGATAATTTTGACTGAACAAATTTTTGAATTTAAATCAGAGTCAGCAGTGCAAATTAACGATTTTGTTCCAATTCTAGAACAAATTTAATATAACTAAAAGCATGGTTGGAGAACAAAACTAGATAAATGCATGATTGGATTTTGGATCACGTTATCCTTTAAACAATTTTTTACATACCTACTTACATATACATTTATGTAATTAGGGTGAAAACCTAAAATAAAAAAATCGTCATTACGGGGGGAAAAATCGTCAAAACGTCATTGAGCTAAAAAACGTCAAAATGACGACAAAATCGTCAATTCGGCAACGCTGACCTCTATGTTTAACTCAGTGAGAGGGCAGGACCAGGATGAATGTATTTGTATTTGTATAAAAATGTATTAAAGCAAAAATGAGTTGGATAGGCGTCNCTTACATATACATTTATGTAATTAGGGTGAAAACCTAAAATAAAAAAATCGTCATTACGGGGGGAAAAATCGTCAAAACGTCATTGAGCTAAAAAACGTCAAAATGACGACAAAATCGTCAATTCGGCAACGCTGACCTCTATGTTTAACTCAGTGAGAGGGCAGGACCAGGACGAATGTATTTGTATTTGTATAAAAATGTATTAAAGCAAAAATGAGTTGGATAGGCGTTCGGCCAATGATAACCATCAGTTACCACCTCTGCATGGTTGTAAGTCATGCACAGTCCCTACGGCTTGTAGCGCTGTGGCTTTGCAGCTTAAGCTCTGTAAGAGTTTTTGGTGGTGTGCGTCAAGCGGGAGTGTTGAGCACCGGTTATTTATTTAAGTTAGAAAATTGGGTAGGCGCTGTGGCCAATGGTAGCTCTTGTACCACCTCTGTATGCCGAATGCAATACAGAGTCCCGTGAGACAACTCCGGAGGAGTTCTAATGCATCAAGCGGGTTTGTTGAGCATGACTTGGGGTGCCAGCAATTAACTACTTTAGTAGGTTTTGTTCTGCGGCAGTTGAGCAGTGCATAAAAAATGCATACCCAAAAGAAGAACGAGCGAATTATTTGNTAGCGTCAATGACTTTATTTCCAAATTTTTGTTGACTTTATTTCGCTTTTGAAAAGGTAATAATGTCAATTGACTTTATTTCGCACCAGGGTGGGAAATAAAGTCAATTGACCTTATTTCCATTGACCTTATTACCTGTCACCATAATTCTCCTNGTAAACACAAGTGCGTGTGTTTATTCGCTGCACTTGGTTTTGGGCGGGAGTGCAATACAAGTGCGTATGTGTGTTCACTGTTCTTTGTTTATGCGGGAAATGCATAAGTCGCTTAAACACCCTACTAAGTAAGTATAATTCTCCATTCTGTGTTGCCGGAGAAGAGGGACTTCCGCATATCAAGGGAATACAACATTTCTTGTGTATATAACTCCGGCTATGCCATCCACAGTGTGCGCACAACCCACATCGAAATTTACGAAAAACTGCATAGTGCAAACCGAATTTATTAATAAACTATTGCTCGGTAATTTGAAACATTTATATTAATCCTTTGATTACATGTGTATGTAAAAGTGTTTAGATTCGGGTTATGCGTTTGGACTCAACAACCGAAAATAACTAAACCGGACCCAAGTTTCCCAATAAGGGCAACAAAGATTCTTTTTTGTTCATTTAAAGAAAGCAGTGGATAAAAATATACATACGTATATACGAAAGGCAAATTTATCTGTTTAAATGAACACCACTTATATTTCCTGCAAACACACATCGATTTAGATCTTTTATCTCGCCTCCGACACAGAATTGTTTTCGTACAAAATTAAGAAAAAAGCTGTCAATCTCTTACTCGTTCGTTTTTAGGCATGCCATTGTTACGAATTTCGAAAATTCGAAAATATGATTCGGATTGCAGCATACTATTTTTACGATTCGTAGCAAAATCCGCATACGAAAGAATTGGAGAATAGGGGTGTAAAGATGGCAAGGTTCTTGATCATAAAACTGATTAGTCACAATGCATCTGAAATCCATTGTTATAACAAATCAAAGTATATCAAACTGCCATTAAAATTGTTAAGAAAGCCGCACAAAGTAGAGGAAAAAATAATCAGGTAAGTAATTTGGTCGTTCCGAAAATTTAAGGTGTGCGTCATACATACATACATACATACATACATATGTATGTATTTATCTTTGCAGAACACGATCGGCAAAGCCTAGGCAGCGATCCGAACCGTAATCTGAGAGAAATTTTTTTTTCTCCTGAAAACCGCATGCTAATTTTTTATGACTGTTAGTTGCCATTCGTTAGGTTTTTTTGTTTTTATCTTATCTTGGAATTCTTCTGTAAATGACTCCACAATGTCGACACACTGAATTAAAAAAAAAAAAACAAAACAAACAAGTATGGAATGCGCTATTATGTACATACAATCAGGGTTGCCACTGACGAAAAAAATACTTATCATTCACTTGAAAAAAATCTACCAATTGTGGAAAATATTTACCAAATTTTTTTTTTAGTGTTTTTAATGAATACTATAGCTCAAGGCATAACAAGGTAGAAGTGATTTCGACATTTTCTCTTTTGAACTGCAACTGAAATGTCAACTCTTAACCCTATACTATTCAAATTTTTTTTTTATATAAATTTTCAATTGTGAGCTGTGCGACTGATTTTAAATACATAATAAAATGAAAAGGAATTGCGAGCGGTGCGTTGTGTTTGTCAAGAGCCTGGACAACACACTTGTGCGTTATTTTAAACCTTCGAATTGTCAAGTGAAGCGACAACGGTGGGCAAATTGCTGCGATGTTTCATTAGGAGACTCTTCACGTGTGGTCGTGACTTTATTTGTTGTCTATCGCAGCCGAGTATTTCTAAGTGGACGCGTTTGGTCCCAGGTGCAGGATTTATACCGAATATGAAAAGAAAATCTCCCTTTCATATACATATGTACATGGATAGGCCAAATTTCAAATAGTGGTCTGATAAAACCTAAACCAGTATTCCTTGTTGACATAAAGAAACTGAAGGTAATTTTTAATAAATTTAATGCAAACGAATATTGACGTANAATAGCTGAATTATTGAAGTGTTCTGATGTATATTTAGAATAATCAAACCTTTTTTTTAATGTCTAATATACTTTAGAATTAAGTATTTGAATAAAAAAAATAAATGCTTAAAAACATTGGGCTAGTAAAAGCAAGAAAGTTACCAAAATGGGTTTATAAATGAGTGTGTTTCACTTAGTGTGTAATTTTGTGTAAGTATGCATTTCCACATTTACATTAAACAGAAAATTCAATAAATAAAATGAAGCTGATTCTAATGAGATTTTAAATATTTTCATATTTACAAAAACTTTCACAAACAAAACTTCAACTGGAGTTATTATAGATAAATACAGTGACTCAAAAACNAGAGAGCTCGACTGAATTGTCACTTCTACCTTGTTGAATATGCCTTGCTATAGCTTTGTTATTTTTTCAGTTAATTCAATATTCCTATTCCTATATTCCTATATTCAAATTGTGTTTAANTTTTTTCAGTTAATTCAATAAGACTTCAAATTGTGTTTAAGGTACTCTTTATTTAAGAGATCATATTATTAGCATCTTCTCAGTTTCCTTCAACCAAAAGCGAAAGTAATGAAACTAAAGGCAACAACGAAACTTCATCATTTTAAAAAACTTCAACTGGAGTTATTATAGATAAATACAGTGACTCAAAAACTCAAGCCAAACTTTTTTGGTACTATTTTATAAGAATATTGTTTGCGCTTTACCCAAACATTTAAAATCAAGGATTCAAGCTAAATACAACATTTAGAAAAGTTCAATAAATTTCCGGNAACTTTTTTGGTATTATTTTATAAGAATATTGTTTGCGCTTTACCCAAACCTTTAAAATCAAGGATTCAAGCTAAATACAACATTTAGAAAAATTCAATAAATTTCCGGCTATATTCGAACTTTTTACTCTGAATTTTTAGAACAATTTAAGGTATGGAGTTTCATAGTCCATAATACTTGAGACAAATCAACAATGTTCATCCCGTTGGTAGTTTTTAATTTTTTTGCANGAACTTTTTACTCTGAATTTTTAGAACAATTTAAGGTATGGAGTTTTATAGTACATAATACTTGAGACAAATCAACAATGTGCATCCCGTTGGTAGTTTTTAATTTTTTTGCCGCCAGTATTTTGTTTTTTTTTTTTCATTTAACAATTGCCATTGTTAAAAATATGCGTTGATTTAATTTTTTTTCGAAGCGTCGAAGTGGGTAATTACATACTTGTCCGTTCTTTTTTTATTTAGATAATCATTTAATATATTTAGGCAATCAAAAGCCTCTCGGAATTCCAGTAAACAGAGTTTTGAATGGAGTACAATATGTTCGCCTTTTATCGATATACATTTATTCGTATGTGTATAAAAAGTGTGCATTAAAATGTTCGAAAATTAATGCAATAAAGTAAACTGCACTTTTGGAAAGAAATTTGTAATAAAAAATCACTACGAAAAACAAAACGGGAACGAAAAGTTTTATTGTTTTTTTTTTAAACTAAATAATACAACAAAAATCTACCAAAGAAAAAATTTACCTTTTTACCAACCCAAATTTTGTCTACCAATTTTGGTAACCATTTACCAAAGTGGCAACCCTGCATACAATATATGAGAGGCGAATTCGAAACAACGCACAGTGGCGTGAGGGTGGCAGAAAATCCAAGATCGAAATGTGTCAAAATATCCAACTAAGTGGCTGATTAGATTTTGGGCATGTTTACTAGCACGTTTTGGGATTTTTTTTTAGAAAAGAGCTACTAGTAACATTAATTCGAATAAACATTGCAACAACTCAAACGTTATAGTTGTTGGACTGGTCTTTTNTACTAGCACGTTTTGGGATTTTTTTTTAGAAAAGAGCTACTAGTAACATTTTAATTCGAATAAACATTGCAACAACTCAAACGTTATAGTTGTTGGACTTTAATGCCAAGCTCAGTAGTCTACAAGGGTTGCTCCATAATTTGTTAATTTTCCAAAGGCTGAAAGCTGTAATCGACATCCGATTTTACTGAAATTTTCAAAGCATTACTTTTGTCCAGGAATTTGGAAGTAACTATAAAAATACTATATACATATTGACAAACATCCACGTCTACTATATTATGGGCAGATATATTAGATATTATCCGGTTGTTATTCAATTTGTTTTTTATATAGCTGGTGGGCGTTACACTCGGACGATTTTGACCATCTTTCAGATTTAAGTTTTCAAGGTTACAACTATGACACAAACCATATTTCATTAACATCGGATATAATTTATGCTTTCGCCCCCTATTGAAGTGGGGAAGGCCATTTTTCAGATTTCCCCATCCCTAAACAAAAGGAGGTACAAATAACAAATTAGATGTTGAAAAATCGAAGCACAATTACTACTTTTCGCCACATTTTATATAGGAATCTTCCACTGTGCGTCGTCTTAAAATATTAAGCTTTCGCGGTTTCACGAGAAATCATTCATTTTACACTGGCCAATTTGTGTCTACTACGATTAATACATTCTGCACACAAATTCGTATGTTTTGATCTTCCGCATTCAAAAGTGTAAAACTTAATACCGGTACAATATCTCTGGAATTTTTGGCACTCGATCAAATAATAGCTGGAATGTAGAGGGAGAAGCATTGTAAAACGAAACACAAATTCAGAAATATAAACACATACAATTTCCTTACCAACATTTTTTTTGTTTTTTTTTGGAGAACTCGATATTCTTTACAAGAGAAAGATTCGCGATTTCTTCTGTTATGTTTATGTATAAGCTGAATTATATTTGATAGTTACAATGCAAGCAAACATATGCACACGTCTTTTTTTATAAAAAAAAAAATAGAATAGAAATATGTACTAGGTTTCAGACCGATTTGAAAACTTTTAGAAATGGAGCCTTTAGTGGAAACTTGTGGAAATTTTTCTAGGAGGAATATTAGCTCCAGTAATATTAATAAAGTCAGTATCTCCGAAAAATAAGAGTTCAAAGATATTATGGTTAAAACTTTTGGTTTTCGTTTCTATGAAAAAAATTCGCCTTTTGAGTGCCCCTTTAATTTTTTAATGTTCGTGATAAAGTTATATGTTCGTTTCTTAAAATGTCACATTTCTGTAAAGCAAAACCGGTATATTCTTTGCCCTTTTAAGCTTTGTCAGGGAAGATGGGTGCCCTGAAAATCGGATGGTTTCTCAAAACGACAACATGATGAAATACACGAGCTACACAAGGAAAAGTAGGTAAAAGCATGCACCTTTACAGGGTTGAGTGTAACATCAAACATATTGTGCACCATAGCAGGGCCAGCTCGGAGCCAGCTGACAATATTAGTGACTTTTTTTCGAGATTAGAGACTTGATACAGCCTTACAAAAAAGTCGTCAATCGCTTAGTACGTTTCCTAGAAGGCATAGCGGTGATAAATCCTTCAATTTTTCGTTTAGGCATGCCGATCAAGTAGTGTCCACATTTATTTTTGCTTTTGTGTTAAGCAAAGTAGAATCTATAATATTTCTTTTAATTCGTTTTTGTTCATTCAATGAAAGTGAACACAAATTTTTGTCACTCTCTTCATTTCAGGATACAAGTAATTCCTCAAATTTTTTGCTCTTCATCGGAAACAAAGTAAGTATCTGTCGCTGAAATAGATATACATCTTTTACTTACTTTTGTGAATGTCCAAACATGTCTTCATTGCGCGATTGAGTCATCATGACAAGGGACTAAGCTGTTATGCATGTAGTAATCGATTTTAAAATCATCAAATAATGTGTAAAAGCTGATAAAATAATTTATCTTTGCTCTATTTAATAAGTGTACTTAGCATAATAGTTTCTGTACTTCTTTTGTATGATTCTTATCCATGCTTCGTTAAGGAAGTGGGTAAGCTTCCTCAATGACAGCCATGTTTAGCTTAAGCGAAAGGTAAGGTTCCCTGCTAGCTCGTTCATTCCTTAATGTGTTTTGCGGAGCTTATAATAGCAAATCACGTTAAGGGCGATCTAATTAACCTGGAAATAAAATATTGTACATGAATACATGCTGCATATATTTTTTTTTGAGGCCCGCGCATCGACCCAAGTGCCCACATCTTAAAGCCAATTATTGTAAACTGGGTTAAAAGTTTGGCATATTAGATAATCATTAAGCAAGATAAGTCATATATTTCCGCAGCTTTAGCTATCGTTAAAAATTATTTTTTAAAAATTTTGTTTTCTTGATAATTGCATCTGGCAATAGTCAAAAGATGTAAAGAACAGCATTAATATTTCTGGGGTAAATTTAGGTCGCTGGTTCCAAATATTCTAATCTTTTTTTTAATATTAGTTGTAGTTTGCGAATTTTTTCAAATTTCAATTTCGGTAGCTCTAAATAAAAGCCATTATTTCCCTTAACGATGGAAAAATTTTGTTTATGAAAATGAGCATGGAAACACTGAACAGGCACAACCTCTACAAACACTAATTAGTTTACCTATGTTTATGCATACAATACGAAAATCGCAATTATAGGAAGTTGACAAATATTTGTGTAAATTTTTTTTTATTTTAAATATTTTTTTTTTATAATCTGAGCAATTTTCATCATATTATTTTCATAAATTAGTAACAGTAAGTCTCGGCTTCAATTTGGTAATTATTACGTACCGATCGACTAATATTTACTAAAGATATATCGAAAAACTTAGGTGGATCTCTAGTTTTTTTTTACAAAAATTTCTCTTCAATTGTATAAAGAACTTTTAAATAAAAGAACCGGATTACAGAAAGGTGTGCCAGTTTCGTTCAAACTGAATGCAAACCAATGCCGTCATTCATATGTATTGACATATGTATATACATATAAACATTATTTTATTTTATTTTTTTTTAATTTTATTTTAATATCTTTTATTATTTTATGGTATTTCACATGACAAAAACATTGTAAGGTAAAAAGTTCTCTCAATTCGTTGGCCATGATTTTTTTTTGAAGTTTGCCAGCATTTTAAAATCATGTAAAATTGAGAGTAAAAAAAAGAAATTGTTCAAAGTTTTTGTTGTTTGAGATATGAAAATGAGAATGTGTGTGTGAGTTTGTGTGTAAAATTTTAAAATTAAATTGCTTACAAACGACAAGTATTTGAAAATTCCTCAGCGGTTCTACCTTCCTATATTTTTATCATGGTCTTTCACATAATTTTTCAAGTTAATCACAATTTTTTGAGTTTTATTTTAATTAAAAATGCCACAATAACTATAATTACATAAAAAAAAAATATATTTAAAAGAACAAAAAAAAATGTAAAAAAATGTTCAAAAAAAAATCAAAACCCATAACTTACTTACTAAAAAACTGTTTATTATAGCTTAAAATTATTGTAACCAACAGAGGTAAATATGTTGACAAACAAGAATCCAAATGTCCAACAACAGATGTTCACAAAAGTTGATATAAAACTAAGTATTCGTCGATTTAAATTGGGTAGGTTCAGAAGGTGCAGAAGTTGAGCGCAACCGTTGCTAAAAAAAATCAATGATCGTAATGCGTCTTCTGAACGGCTTGATACATTAGCTGTCAAATTCAAAACACACAACACGTTGTCCAAATGATCAGAAAAATTTTACGACCATCTAACACGCAACTGTTCAGTTGATCAGAAGTATAAAACAACGCGTTCAGAAGGTGCAATCGCAACAGTTACTGAGCTGTTGCGCCTTCTGAACGTGCCCATTGTTAACTTTTTACTGAGCATGTTTATTTTACGAGGAGGAAGCATCGAAAGCCTAACCCCGTCATTGTGAGACTTTAACCCAAACTAAACTTCCTACCGTCATGTACCGTTCCCCTCCCGGTACCACCATCAAGGATTTCGTTGGGATTATAACACTGTGTGACTGATAAGGTTATAGATCTATTCTCTTCTTCTTCTTATTTGGAGCACGGGCATGATGAGTGACTTCTAGTGTGGTTTTCGTACGTCGAGAGAGGACTTTACTCCTGAATTGCCTACTCAGTCCAAAGAAGTACTTGTCGGCAAGAGCGATTCTGCGTTGGATTTCCATGCCGACATTATTATCGGTGTTAATGCTGGTTCCCTAGTAAACGAAATTCTCTACTTTCTCGAAATTATAACTGTCAATAAGTGACGTGGGCCAATGCGCGAATGTGCTGATTGTTTGTTTGATGACAGGAGATCTTCGTCTTGTCCTCGTTTACCACCAGACCCATTCGCTTTGCTTCCTGTCCAACTTGGAAAAGCCAGAAAAGACTTCGCGATTTTTCTTACCGCGTCATCGGCATAAGACAGCAATTGTACGCTCATGTAGTAAATTGTTCCTGAGCGGTTCAGTTCTGCAGATCTTATCATCTCCTCCAACATCAGATTAAAGAAGTCATATGAAAGAGAGTCGCCCTGTCTGAAACCCCGTCTGGGGGCGAACGGCAACAGAGCAGAGCTGGTGGTATTGCTCAACGTAATTTTTCACAGCCGTATGACTTTTGAGGGGATGCCAAATTTCAGACATAGCGGCATATACGAAACTCCTTTTAGTGCTGTCGAAAGCGGCTTTAAAGTCGACAAATAGGTGGTGAGGCCGATCATTTTCTTGCGGGTCTTTTCCAAGATTTGGCATATTGTGAATACCTGGTCTATAGTAGGCAATACATTCGATAACACCTTGAACCTATGCTTAAAAGGCTGATCCCGCGGTAGTTGGCACGCATGGCAGAGTCGCCTTTCTTGTGGATTGGGCAGAGCGCACTTAAATTCCAGTCGTCGGGCATGCACCTTATTACCTCCTTGCCATCGTAGTTAAATACCTCAGCTGACAGGCCGTCAGCTCAAGCACCTATGGCACTTTTCGTCATAGTCAGGCGCTGGGATATCGACTGGGACCTCGGGTTCGTCTTCTCCACTTCTTTCAGTGCATCTGCCATTCAAAAGGGTCGAAAAGTGTTCCCTCCATAATCTGAGTACGTTCTGGACATCGCTCACTAGGTCGGCATGGTTGTTCCTACAAGAGTCTTGAAACCTTTTATAAGTCGCCAACCCTCTGCTAAAAATTTCGGGTGTTTTTTCTGTCGGCCAGAATTTCAAGCATTTTCTCAC
>NW_016172099.1:0-13514 GCF_001687245.7 Rhagoletis zephyria | reverse complement strand
CTAATGCATGAAAATCCTAACCTCAAAAAAATCACCCGTTATTAAAATTGATATATCTTAAGAATTAAATTTTCTTTTTTTTTCATTCACTGCTATTTAGAAATAGATGCTACAAGAAAAATTTGGTTTAAAGCGCACCAAAAAAAAAACATAGAAATACATCATAATTTTTTATGAAGTAGTAAAAATAAAAAGTCATGATTACGATTACAGTACATAGTCGTAATCATTAAATTTTAAGCATTACAATTAAAGTATTCGCAAGCAAGCATGTTATAATTACAATTACAGTAATCGTTATGCTGAAAATTTTCGTGATTACAACTAGAGTAATCGTAACCCTAAGTAATCAAATTGTAATCGTAATCATAAAGGAGTACCTACGCACTTCTAACGACCCGGTTACGGCGACCGCATTAAAATCAATCAAAAGTGTTGCTCACACATATGTACATACATACATACATACCTATTTACATACATATTTCGTTTAACATCAAAAAAGGACAATGGTTCCATTGGAACACTAAAGCAATTGCACACTCCAACGCAATCGACAAAAAAAAGAAATAAATCGTTAAAAGTGATAACTGGACACAAACAATTCGGCAACAATTTGTGTTAAATGCCGAATAATAAAAAAGATAACACCCAACCTATTTGTGTGAATATAGAAAACAAAAAAAAAAAACAAAGAATGCACTTCACTAAACAATAACAGAAAATGGCAATGTGAGCTACATAGTAGGTGAAACTGTTGACCATTATGCACAAAGTCATTGTTTTTCTTATTCGCTGAATGCTAGCGAACATAGAATTGCGACATGGTGGCCAGTTTGGGAGAGCAGAACATCATTAAGCAACCCACAGGCACTTGTAAGTGTCCTTATGGGCAAGAATGCATCGAAGACCATAAATATGAGTTGGCTCAAAATTTGTATGTCGATAATACAAAAATATTGTAAGGCAGGTTAAAAATTGAATAATTGTTTATTTACCTACATATAAATGTTAGTGAGTATGTTTATATGTACGCTTGCGCACCTAAATATAACTCTGAAAATCACTTCATCGCTCTTTCATTTTTACGGTTGTCCATTAGAGATTGATACCAGAAAGTGCTAAAAATATTTCTTAACATTACATAACAACAAATTCGTTTGCTGTATTTTATTGTCGACAAAAACGTTATTCTTTCTTGATATCCATTGAATGTTACCATTTTTTAATTTGTTTGTATGGGAAAGGAAATCGCTGACTTTTTATTGTAAATTGCAGGAATTTTTATCTTATCCTTCGATTAATGCTTCTCCGCTTTGTGCATTGTACAAAAAATATTTTTTTGCCATTAGTGGAATTGTGAAAAAGTAATAAAAAATTGCTGACCCTATTTTTTCAATGAATGAAGGAGCAACCACTGATTTCCCAGGCCTGCGCTAGAAACTCGATCAAGGCAAAATTACAATTCACCTCGCCTTTTTTCTTCAACTATTTAGTAATTTCAGCTGAAAGTCAATTGAAGCGGGGAGCGCTCAGCTGATCATAAGATTGGGAAAGGCTGTCAGGCAAACAGGCAACATTCAGTCAGGTATGAACTCGTATTTATTACTCATACATCCAGGCTTACATTCATATGTACTTACATACTTTCTCTAACTTTGCACTACTTAATTGCGGCCGTGTTCTGATTTACTTTTGGGCTGCTGCAATGAATTTTCTATTGCTTCCTAATATTGTTATTGTTGGTGCTAGTAATTGGATGTTATTTGTGAATTAGTTTGGTATTTTTTGTGTGCGTGTGAGTAAATTTTTTAATAATCAACGACAAACACACCTCCTCATAAACCCTGCTTACTATAGTGGAGTTGGCATGAAAGGACCATGGAAAGATTTTTCGCTTACCCTACACATATGCACAAAAACACATTAGCGTGCCTCGCGAGGAAGATAAACAAAATATCTTTCTTATGCGCGGAGATAAAAATTTTGGATGAAGGAAATCAAAAGTAACAAGGTATGTATGTATGTATTTCCACAATTTGTGTTTTTCAAGAAGACAATTGGGGTATTCACAACGATGTCGTAAGTGTCGTTTTGTTGTATGTCGTAAACGTTAAACGCCTAAAAAAATATATTACGGGGGTTCGCAAAGTACCATCAAAGTCATATTATGAATTTCCCATTGGTAAAAAATAGTTGGTTGTGGTTTTATGATCTCTAAACATTTATTTAAGCTTTTAAAGTTTACAACATACAACAATATGACACTTACGACACCGTTGTGAATACCTAAAAAAAAAAATTGGAAATACATACAAACCTTGTTACTTTTGATTTCCTTCATCCAAAGTTTTTTCTCCGCGCATAAGAAATATATTTTTTTTACTTTCCTCGAGAGACACGCTAATGTCTTTTTGTGCATATGTGTATGGTAAGCGAAAAATCCTTCAGTGGTCCTTTCGTGCCAACTCCAGTATAGTAGGCAACGTTTAAGAGGAGGTGTGTTCGTCGGCTCACGAAAGTTGCTTGAAGTTGTCAATTTTATAATCTCCTTTAGAAGGTAGCACCTACCTTGTTTTGCTTCCTTTGTACGTATAGTGAGGCAGCCTAATGTAAACACGTACATATTCATATGTATATAAAGGTAATTGCAAAAGTGATTGTGTGCTTCATATGTGTTTGTGCATTGAAATCATTCCACATTCCTTTAATCTGTAGTGAGAATTAAAGCAGAAAATGACAATGCAATCATCATTATTTATTAGAATTACGAAATCCTTTTTCTGTTGTTGTGCTGCAGACTGACCTTGGCGGCGATTTCCACTGATTTTTTGATTTCTGTGGCTTCACTTCTTGTTCTTGTATTGTGGAGGGGTTATCCCTATTCTACCAATTATTTTTACATCTTTCTCTTACAGTCGTTCCCTTTTCAATTTCTCTGTAATTTACTGCTCTTTGCTTCGGTCTCATTGAGTGCGTCTCGGATCAGCTGATTTTTGTACCTGTCACGCTCACTCACCTGCTTGTTCGTTTGGTGTTTGCGCTTATGATCCTTTGGATGCAAAAAAAAAAGAATCAACCTTATTATTATACATACTTATAATCGAATAAATAGGAGCGCCCGCTTTTTATGCTCTGGGAACCAATTATTTTATGGTTCACTGTAAATTCCAAGTAATGCATTCGTATAGCTGCACAGATTTTTTAAAGCGCAATAAACTCGAAAATCTGCCCCGATTTGGTTCTTAACACAGCTAGGTGGTATTTCCGCTGCCTTTATTAATGTTCAAGTCATTTAAATATTTTTTTATTAGTACATATCTTCCTTTTTGCTTTTCATTTATTATACTCTTAGAAAGTTTTCACAATAAATGTGAAAACATAAATTTCCATCTTAATTACGCACAGTAATGTATGTTCACTATCTTAACTTCATTCAAGTGCAAAATTCAAATACACAAAACTGAACTTTGACCCTAGCTCATGCATGCATACATACACACGAGTACATACATATGCATGTTTGTGGGACTAGTGCTGCAGTGGCGGTTTTACCCGCCGGCGGAAAGGCATGTAACAATGCCAAGGAAATATACCACCTTTTCTTTTCGCGCTGACGTTGCAAATCCTTTTAAGACAAGCTATAATTTTTCATGTTTTACATGCACAAAAACCATTTTTCACAATTAAATCAAAAAAAAAAAAAAAAAACAAATCACTTACAACATACGCACATATGTACATACATTAGGGTGCACAACCCTCAATAAAAATAATTGCTACTGTTTTACATCGGAATTATAAATTCTATTATGTTTTGAGACTTCCATCACAATACTTCAGAAAAATATTAAGATTTACGTGAGCTTAATCCATTTAAAATTGCTCAAAAATCGAGTTTTTTACAAGTGAAATAAGTTAAAAAAAAAATTTTCTCAAAAAATCATCTCAATCAAGGCTACATAAAAAATATAATATTTTTTTGTTTATAATTCCGTTAGAAAAACCACACCTTTATTTGGTGGCACACCCTAATATACTTACATACATATATCACTTTGTAATCCTGCAGGACATTAACATATCAACGTCTCAGCATTGAACTTGTGCGCAAATGGGTTGGGGTGGTGGCGAGCTGTGTGCACAATAGCCGCACCAGCACATGTCAAATTTGCGGCCTAAAAGCATTGTAACGCATTATTTGTGGTCATGTCCGTCGAACCGGACACAAGGCTAGATAAATTGACTCAGTGGAAGTCGACTGACCGACAGCGGTGCGGCTGTCTTATCAACGTCGACTGACCAGCGCGGCCCAAGTGATCAATTGCACATTTTACCCCTTTTGCTGTATGCGCCCAAAGTAAGGTAAGAAAGGCAAAAGCAAAAAATCAAAAACAAAAAGTAGTGGAAACACAAAGAAAGTTCTGAAAGAATAGCGCCTTTTCAGCGCGCTAAGGAAAGTCAATGAGTGGCAAGAATTTTTGCTATTTTGACACAAATATTTCATGTTTTCTGGCACAAAAGCGTCCGGTAGTAAGATAATCAGTCCCTTTTCTCGCTAATAAAACCTGCTTTGTTTTCCCTTTTTGCTTTCTTTTCTTTTGTCAAAATCAACTGACAGCACGCAAAACTGGCTGGCTACCGCCATAAATGATGAGTTCCTCCTGCTCGAAGACGTCGCGCGTTGCACAAGCTCATCCCAATCGATCTAAACTGGAACGAACATTCAGAAAAAAGTACAACGGCGTGGTTTGATTTTTCGTACATTGCAACAACGAAATAATATCTTAAAAAAGTGTAATATGCTACCTAATGTCTACTGCTGAAGAAGAATTACTTGAGAAATTTACAATTCTCACACGGGACAGCAAGCACAGAGATGAGCAGTCGCCCCGCTTGTACTCGGTCCCATCTCATCCCATACGTGCAACCAAGCCCTGACGTTAAACAAGTTCAATTTGTCTGCTTGCGATTGAGCTTCAGGTATGCGCTCGCAATTCGAACAGCTGACAAGCGTGGATATGTAGCACCGACGAAAAGGGATACATGTCCTCGTAGCAGCGAAGTGAATGTACTTTACTTGCAATTAAATCACAATATTTGCCTTAATAGGCAAGCGGAAGGAAGCACAACCAGCGGGGCAGTGTACACATCCATACACATATCGGTGAACGTGTCATATGTGTCTGTCCTGTGAGAGGATATTGCATACCTTTTTTTGCTTTTGCTACATTTTAGGCGCGTAGAAACTGGTAATAGCTGCAGATTCGCTTCGATCAGCTGTCTGCCCAATTCTTTTTGTGCCCCTTAGGTACATATGTACATATATGCAATTTGCATACAGATGATTTGAGGCAATCTGATTTAGAGGGGAAATTATTAATCGTCGTTAGCATATCCCAATCCGGTATAGGCACACAAAGAAACGGGTCAGCCCATATACAAAACGTTATAATTAGCATAAAATTTGCGATTTTTGCTTAGAGAACAGGTATGGTGTCTTGCGAATCCTTCGCACTCTGATCAGCTGTTGCTAACTGGTGGCCATATGTATGATATTTATTTATTTAAGAAAGCTTATAAATACATATAATAATAAAAATTATTATACAACATATGAAATGCAGCGCTAGCAGCAAATGCTTTCAGCCGATGTATGATATTCTTTTTTACCTTTAATGGGACTTGATGCCAGCTGAGCAGACTAAAATTGAGTGATCCTACTGGAGGATTCATTTAACAAAGTTTTGAAAAAACCTGTCAACAAATGCATTCAGAAGATATTTTTTGTTATCAAGAAAAAACCCTATCCACTTATGTTTATTGTGTTTCTCACTAACACAAACAGAAAATTGTGTTTCTCGCCGTGCCAAATCTCTCTGTACGATCTTTTTGTGTTTTCTGCTGTGAGTTATTTGTTAACTGCTTAGATTTCCCTCAGGCAAAAACATTTTGGCAGAGACTTTTATTTTTAAGTGTCTTTTAATGAAAGCACAGATCCAACATTTTTCGTATAAAATTCGGTAAAAATGTCAAACAGCAGAATTACTCTCTGAAGTGAGAGTTAAAAGTGTGTAGCAACCAAAAAGTTCGAGAACACGAAAAAGCATTTTTCCTGTAAAAACGTCAAACAGTTTTCTGTTAAATTAAAACAAAAGAACCCGAACAAATGGAAGGCAATAAATTAATAGTTGATTGTTACCCAGGAACATTAAGTCGCATACGAAACGGAAATATTTACGGTAATACTTAATAGTTTTTGCTATTAACTAGACAACGTACAATTTTTGTTTACTTTTGTGTAATATTTAGCTGATCGCTTCACAGTTTCCATGATTTTACCAGAATCTTGCAACTTCATTCTCTAAACAACTCTCCAAAAATCGCTCTCATTTACAGGATTTTGAAGTACGGGAACACTTTTCTTGTAACTTCCTGCAAGTTCATGTAAAAACCTGTAAGTCCATGGAGTATTGGATCAGAGCTAAAAATTACGATGTGGAGGAATTCCGTTTATCATTGCGTCGCGAAAGGCATGTTTCACAAAGACTGTCTGTGTCGCCGGCAGTACATAACGTCCGTTTATCGTGAGTGTCATGCTTTCCAAGGAGTTCAAGAGCCATCTGTGGAAATTGATGAACATGTTTCTTTATAGCTTGATAGGCATACTGCTCAAAGGGAGACAGAAACTTCTGAAGATAAACAAGATGATGGTCCAATAAAGAGTACTTTGCAATGAATTACGATACAAAAATTGGTTTCTCTATTGTTTGCCAATACTGCTCAGCTTTGAGATGGAAAAATGAATGCAAAGGTACATACTTCCAACGTTGTTGTGCCAATGGTAAGATTCAACTTAACGACATAGTTGCACCACTAGAAACTCTCACCCCAAAACATTTTGAATTCAAACGAAATATTCGTCGACTTTCAAACGCCAACGGGTTGTTCAACACGCCTTTATGCCAACAAGTTTACCACCTTGCAGGTAGTCTTCTTCCGCATTGACCTAATGACTATACCTTTTTGCAGATTTCTTTTATTGCTGATCCTGAAGTTCACTCAGATACGCGATGTAATGTTGGTAATATCAATTCAAGAGAGCGCCACTCAGTGTGACCAGATGATCACAAAAAGCGATGGTAAATTGGTTTTGAAAAAAGTTTAGAAAAAGTTATATCCTGTGAAAAATTACGTTAAAAAGAAGTCATATATTCATTACTTAAAAAGTCTTCGCAAAGTCGATAAGTTTCGCGGATCCGGTTATTTTTTTAAATAAATTTTTAAATCATTCCCATCAAAATACAAAATAACAACTTCCAGGTTAATAACGGCTACATTACTTTAAGATATGCACAATGGAGTTTTCTACACCGGAGTGTGCTAGTAATACGCCAACAAATCAATTGTTTCTAAAATATAATGTAAGCCAAATTTCGTAGTACTATTTTTTTTAAACCTAAGAAAAAGCTAAGAAAGTATGTTTTCTAGGAAATGGTACTTTGCTCTGTTATTGTAATATTTGAACGGAAAACAGTGGTTTTTGAAAGTTTAAGTACTTTTAAATATGGTAATTATTTTAAGTAAAAAGGCCAGAAAAAAATCACAAAGGTAGATCGAAAATGCTGAGGCTATGGCTTAAAATCAAATGCTAAATGTAGCCTCAAAAAGTCTAACCTGGCCACACTGGCACCACTTGATAGCTCTATAGTATTCGCCATTCATATAATGCTTCAGTAAAATGCCTCCTTTGGGGGCAATCTTGTAGTCCACTTATTTAGTCAGTTCTCAACATTCCAAGTAGAATGAATATCAAAACGCATTGTTTCCAAATAATTAAATGTGGGTACTATACGCACACGTTAATATTTTTTAATCAAAAGGACACTCTTTTCCCTTAATATAGAATTTCTCACCAGAAAAAAAAAACATGTACATTTACACATTTACTATCACACCAATCTGTAATCAAGTTCCGGCTTCAGCTCAGCGACTGCATCAAAATTCCTCACATTCCTTAAAGTTTTCCCACCTTAAGAGATATACCCAAGAAAATTCGCTAAATTCCCCCTCATCTTGCCGCAATATTCTCATTTACCACCAGCGGAACACCCAAATGGCATATCCGTTGGGCTAATCTTCAATAAGTATGTATGTATGTGAGCACAAAAGGACTTGAGGTTTAATCTAATGTAATGTCTTTCATATTTTCCGGTTGATTCCGCATGGAACATCAACAAGACGTGTGAGAAATAGGTAAATAACATAGCAAGCTCCTTCAAACGCCAATGAGATTCCAATAAAAATTTGTTATTCATCCAAGAAGGCCTGAGAATCACCAACAATAACAACAATGTTCAATAATGATGACGATAGTTACATGTTTGTTTGTTGTGATTTCAAGGAGCCACGGCCATTGTGGCGATTCACTTGCGCTCATTGTCGCAAAACAATTGGAAAATTTCCACATACACAAGCGCACCGAAAAATAAGCGATGAGAATGAAAAAAAAAATAAAATTGGCACCAAAGCAAATTTGCCGCAAATTTTCATTGGAAAAAATTCCTTTGGCTCGTATTACTGGCGAGAAGCGGATGAACACGCTGAAGTGCATCCTGTGAATGGAGAACCGAATGCTCCAATATGCCATGCCCATCGTGCAGAAATTTTGCGACTAATATCCTGGTTGAAACAGTCGTCGTCAGCGAACGCATGATGGATGTTTGGGAAAATTCATTCATAAAAATACGTTGGCAAATTTCGCTGGAAATGGAACAATAACTCAATTGAGAGTGGAGAACAAAAAACAAAAAAAAATCAAAAAAAAAAACAGGATAATCGCGTAAAACGACCAATTCTATAACAACTTGTGAATTGGCAACGGTCAAAGTTTTGTCGGCAGAATTAAAAAAATAGAACAACCTAACAACAAAAAAAGTTGAATAGCTAGCTGGTGAGAAGGATTTGCGCATAACAACAAAAAAAAAACAAATAGGACGAGAAATTCAGGTGGTCCAACGGTGCATTGAAGATACCTCAAAACGTGACCTCAACTGTGGGTGAGTGCTAGACATGGAGCGGTGCAATAGGACAAACGGACGGCAAGGACGAACAACGAGTACGAGTACGAGTATGAGATAAAGGAAACTAAACCAAACGTAGATGCATAGTTGAAGGAGCAAGTGAAGCTGAGAATAGCAGGCCACTTCCGCACAGCAGCCAATTTGGCGCGAATATCAGCTATGTATGTACATACGTGTGTATATACATATCTACTATGTATGTTTACGTCTTTGCGCAAAGATTTACGCTCCAACGGAGCACCTCACATACGCCTGTAGATTTCACACAGGCATTTCAAAGGATTTTCATTTTCATTTTTTTTTTTGGAGAAAACGGCATGAATGCAAACAAGTATGACTGGATTGCTCTGTAGGCCAATATTCGTTGATTGCTTACTTACCACCAACAGCGCTTATATGCAGAGAAGATAATCCTGAATGATCCGACTTGTAAGGATATACAATTTAAGTCTCTCAAAATGAAGTGCGAAAATAGCA
This sequence comes from Rhagoletis zephyria, assembly GCF_001687245.7. NCBI lineage: Eukaryota > Metazoa > Arthropoda > Insecta > Diptera > Tephritidae > Rhagoletis > Rhagoletis zephyria. The sequence continues at coordinate 3,954 of NW_016172099.1, read as the reverse complement.
ATGAATACAAATGAGGAAGGGACATCCTAGTCGTTATTCGCTTCATACTTTTTTGCGGGCAAGTTGGTTAGTGCAGAGGCGGGTAATTCCTCGAAGTCTACGCCGAAATGTTGCATCACTTCAAATAAGTTAACAAATTTAAATTAACATGAGCATATCACAAACACATTTTAGGCGAGCACATGCCATTTAAGTACAATACATGTACATTAGGGTACCTCACCAAAAAATAAAAGTTGCTGCTTTCCAACGGATTTAGAAAATTTACTATATTTTAAGACTCGCGCCGAAATATTTCGGAAAAATTTAAAATTTATGTGAGCTGGATCGATTTAAAAATACATGGAAACAACTCATTATTATGATTCCGTTATCAAAATTTTGTAACATTCTTATGCATACTTTTATTTTGTAAAAAAAAAAAAATATTTTTAAAACTAATTTGAATTATATAAAAACCTCGATTTTTGGATTCCGTTGTTAAAATTTGTAAACATTTTTATACAGATCTTTTTTTTTGGGAGAAAAAATATTATTAATACAATTCTTTTTTATGAGTCAACTCGATTTTTGGAGATATTTCAAAGCGGTGCAGCTCTCGTAAATATAACAACTTTTATAACTCCGATAGAAAAATAGTTTCGTTTTTTTTTTTATGGGGAGTGATGCACCTTAATGTAGATATATGTAAATGCGCTTCAAATACCATGGCTTGAACTACAAGAATTGGAAAGTCGAAAAGTAATACTCGAAGGTTATTTGAATTCCAGAAAATTACACTACACAATGATTGACTTTATAGCCGCGCAGATGCGGGTGTTATTGTTACAATCCGTTCGGTGCAAGCTGCAATTGGTTCATGAAATTAAATGTTGCGTATTTTTCAATTGTTCGCTAACTAACCGGAAGATGGGAAACATAAATATTTAGTTGAAATTTTTGTGGACCAATGTCTCGCGCAGAAGACAAAGTGACGGCGGACATTCAGAGTCATTGAGTGGAAAATGAAAAGAATACTAAGTTGATTCACACTTCCACTAGACGGCACGTCAATGGCCAGTGCGCGACAGGTTAACAGCTGCGCGATGTCTCCCAAGGTGACATTCAACAATTTGAAGCAATGATTACTTCCTTTCTGAAGCGATTTCCGCGCCAAAATTTTTCATTCGTCAGCATGAAGTTTACAGATTTTTTGCAAGTCTCCATGAGGAACACATCCTAACTTATATTTACATATGTATGTACATATAGCACATAAACAAATAGAATGTAATGCAAAATATGCAAGTAAGGCGTTTCAAGAAAGTTAAGTCTCCCGAGATTTGCATAGTTTTCCTCAAAACTGCAATTCATTTGCAAAGAGCAATAATGGGGCATGCGAAATAATAATAATCGGCATTTTCGTTTAAATAGTAAAAGACAAAAAGGATGAGTGTGAATAAGAAATTACGGAGTGAATCTAATATTTGAGGTACATCTGACAATAGCCTGTATTCGATCGCCTACTGACCCGGTTTTTGGTCGAAAATCCATCCAATACATCAGCAGAAGTACTCATAGTAGTATTTTTCCATTTTTAGAGTGTATGGTAACCAGTACTCAATTAAGGAAACGCCGTGAGCGAGTTGCAATGCTACAAATACGATTAATATCAATTCATTACCTCCCGCCGGACCTGGGAGGCCTTGCAATTGCGCTTGTCCTAGTTTTCATCCATCGTTCGCTGACTTGACATGAGACCCATAATCACAAGTGGTAAGTGGCGCTCCCCCCGGGTACTTGCCCGATGGTATTGTTTTAAGGTTATCTTCCTAGCCAAATACCTCTGTCACTGTGGCCTGGTACCCATATCAGTATCTACATAAATCTGATTAGAAAATATTTCGACGCAAGTTTGAGCGGAATTTCAGTCACTCTCTGACCAAGTTTTGAGCGTTTTAATGACCTCAGGGTCCTCGTGGACCTCACACCTTTAAGAAGTGTCCCTATTTTGCTCCTTTAGTGACAGCCAACTCTGCCTGCCTGCCTTCAGTTGAATGGAGGTGGATTGGCATAACATAACATATGTTAATCTTCCATTTTATCTTTACCTTTGCCCAATTTTGTTCACCTCTATCTCTTTATCCTTGTATTGATGGTGATCTAAATAGATATAGAAATGAGAGCAACCCACTCTCTAACCTCGTTTGGAGTCGATAGACTCTGTCGTTAATGACTTATTTAGGTATACATAATTGCCCGGCATCACATCAAATTCGGCTTGGGTAGTTCTTTAACTAAATGAACTAAAGAACTAGTTCATCTCAATGAATTTTTCGATATTTTCATTGAACTAAATTTGTCAGTGCTACTATTTCTCATTTTGGATCGCGATCCAAATACTCTTGGCATGAACGTATGACTTTAAAAACCTACCTTTACAGATGCGTTTTAAAACGGTTTTGCATTGTTGCTGCTTCAGCTGCTCCATGCGAACGATTTTAAAAGCGAACAAGCTTTCTAATTTAATGTTTTTGCACTGCAATATGCAAGTGTTTACATATTGTACATATCGTCCATGTTCTAACAAAACCACCCATAGACCAATTGCAAAACTGCCGATCTTACGACACCCAAATTTTACAGGAGAGCGAAAAAATTGGTTTTATTTGAAGGCATGGCCTGATAGGTGGTATTTTCTCTAGCAATTATTTTATAAATCTGTTATTTTAATAACGATTGTTATGAAACCATCTCGTTGCCTAGAGTTCAGGGTTACCAAATCTCATTTTTGCCACAACGGCGACTTAGGCGGTTTTGCAACTCTGGCCGATGTACGGTTTTGCAAAACATCGACGATAGGTTTATATTCCATGAATTATTTATACGACATATAAACATGTATTTTTTATGTACAGTTTTTGTTTTGTATGTAATAGGTACGATAGTCAGTTCGAAAATACCCTAGTTCAGAAATCTTTTCAAAAACGCCCTATCTCAACTGCAAATATATTGAAACTATGATGAGATAGGGCATTTTCGAACTGGCTGCCAAGATAGTTTGATAGTTTACTCAGGTGTCGGTTTGGAAATGTATTCGTCAATTGAACTAAATGAACAAACTATATTAACTAAAAACTAGTTCACCAAGGTCAACGAACTACAACTTAACGGTTCACTCGAAAGAACTAAAGTGCCCAACTCTACATAAAATGTGCTAGTGACACATTGTAATTGGCAGCCATCAGTGCGGCATGGAAAAAACTATCTAAGCGAGTAGTAGCCCAAAATCGGAAAAACATATGCTGATCTTCTTCAGGGCTTCTTAAGACCCAATAGGTTTGTAGGTCGTTATTTTACTTGCAATGTAGTCAGACTCAGAGGCATTAGATATTCTTCTAATAATGAAATATTTGTTAGACAGCCAGGTCATCGCTGTAATTCTGGGACAACATTTCCTTTTAAATACGCTGATTTCTCCTCTACAGAGGCCAAACTGTACTACGGGGCGATACGTTTTAACGCCCAATACAAAAACAATTTTTGAAGATATTTTACGTATCTATAAATCATTTTCATGATTCTCTAAATTACTTTAATCATTAAAAACTTTGCGTAATGATAGGGGATGTGCAATTGAAATCATAAAAGATATAACCAGAAACACTTCCATTTCTTCGAATCACTTTCTCTAAAAAAAAATAAATAAATTTAATATTGTACTATGTCGCAAAGGGCGCGAGAATGAAAACACAACCACCAAAAGTGAAATAAAGCAAAACACGCAAAAGGAAATTAATGAAATACTGCAGAAGAATACAAAAAAAAAGGAAAAACATTAAAAGTTTATGTTTCATCTAAATTTTTTATCATTACTGCAGCAAACACTAAAAATGAGCCCGAATCTGCATTCTTTGTCATCCTGCGCGGGCATTCCGCTACTGAACTATGTTTAATAGATCTCGCCATAGCTGT
>NW_016172097.1:0-13517 GCF_001687245.7 Rhagoletis zephyria | reverse complement strand
TGTAGATGGCTGTGGAGTTACCTTGGAGTCCCCAGACCGCGTCGTCCTCCCAGTCCTTCCTCGAAGTGACGCGAGCGGAGAACTTGTTCTCGAGCTTCATCTGGGGACCTAGACCTGTCGGGGTTTAGGAATGTTTCCATGGCTTTGGTGTGTTTGGATGGGAGCGCACTTTTGATTGGAATGCATGCCGCCCTTTCGACATTGGTATTCTTAAAATTTGTGCGCTATATGGGGTGTGAGACCGCATTTCTTGCGTATAGCCGTTTGGAAGGCATAGAGGGCGGTAATGGCCTTTTTGGCCCTCATCTACGGTGCGTTGCCAGGTCAGTTTCCTGTCCAAGAAGACGCACAAGTATCTCAATTAATTTACGAGCGGCAGTGCTACGCCTTTTAATATAGGAAGTTGAATGAACCAATCTAACTAGGGACCCGACGAGGCAGACTCGGACATCTCTGTCATATCCGCTTTCGAGGGGTTGAAACAAAAAAAAAAACCTGCATATCCTCAAAATTAATCAACACCAGTTCAACGAAGCATCTGTTACACTTCTACTGCATGTCACCGTCAAATCTGTTAATCTTTTTCTTCTCCAGGAAGATTGAATCGTCGGAACAAGACTAGCAGTTGGAACTCTGATGCCGATCAGCTGGTGTCAGCCTCAATGATCAGCTTCTAAGAAGNGCAGGTATTCTGAGTCGGTAGAACAGATCTATGCGGTTGGGTAACCAGAAATCGGCTGCAAGGTATGTCCTATAGTGAATGTACAAATATAGCCAAAGGGGCTAGTCTCGTGAGTAAGGGGACCTACAGCCCGCCCTTTAGTACTCAGTTTACCCAATCAAAGAAACTAAGTATGTAGCTAAGAATGATATTTAGGTTTCAAACTCGTTGAGCTTTTTTTTCGAGGCAAGTATTTCCATTTATGGATGCCTTGTAGATCGCTATTTGTTTGACTTCGAGCTAAGCCCTCTCAGCGTGACGGACAAGAACGCTGGTCTGATACGGAATCACTTTCACATGTACATGTATATTTTGAAAACCCCTAAAAAATTAAAGTTTACGCTTTAACAGAACCGCCGCAGGCGCATAAGTACCGAATACATTTCGAGTAAATAGGTTTTTAATTACAACAAAATGTTGAATGCCTAAAATTCTCTGTTAGCCAAACTCGCGCCTAATGAGGTCATCAAAGCATCTATTATTCATTAGCTCACAGCTTTTCTCATTGGGTTGCCTATAATTTTTTTCCCCCCGCACGGGTTGGTAAAATGAAAATGTAGTTGTCGAGTTATTTAAGCGGTCGTTTGTCAACACTCGACACTGGGTCCGAAGCAATGAGAATAGCGCGCATAGAACGCAACAAAAACACATAGACAGGACAAAATAAGCAAGCGGCACACAAATGGCATGGAAAAGTGATATGACTGTCGAGTTACAAGTTGGTTGAAAGGTAAATAGGAATAGCAAAGAGAATTCGAAAAGGGTCGGGTGGCGGCAAATAACTGGGTAAAGCAATGAAACTCATTGTGCGAATGGCATACAAAAGGTTGGCTGCTTGGATGCTTGGTTGGTCGATTGGCTGCTCGTCTACTTGTGATGATAACAATTGCTGGACAACTACAACTTATAAAAGGAGTGAAATAATGCGGGCGTGCAGTGGAGAGAGTATGGAAGTAAATGGAATAATAGCGGTAATTGTTATTTTTAGAAGCGGAAATTAATTTAGTAGGCGTGAATCACTAACATTAAATACTTGTGCGTATAGGGTGAAAAATATATTAGAAAGAATTAAATTAAAGCATATTTTTTTCAATTTTTTTGGTTTGCTTGATTTCGGTACGCGATCCCGACAATTTTTCAGGACTTGAATTACTTACTTCCGAATCATTTTTTCAGTTATAACTTATATTACCTTTAACTTTTCTACTATATATTTATGTTTATATGTAATTTTATCGAACCGTTAGCTTCGAGATCTCTAAAAAATCGGGATTTGTAAATTTTTCTTAGTTTTGCCTAAAAATTATATATACATACATACATGCATAAGTGCATTAATAAAATCTTAGTGAGTCCAACCATTTCGGGATCCCGAAAATTTTTTTTGAATTAAAAATAAATACATATAATCTAATTTTGTATTGCCTTCGAACAAAGAAAAAAATTTTCGGACCTCAAATTTCGGGATTTGGGCGACCGCGTTACTTTCGGGATCCCAAAAAAATTCACAATTTGTTAGTTAGCTAATTTTGCCTATAAAGAAGACATACATACACATATGTATATGTACAGTAATAAGATCTTGGTGAGTACATTAATTTCAGGATATCGAAAAAATTCGGAATTTATTTTGAATTAACAAAAAAACACTTCTGTTGGAAGAAGAGCAAAATCTTGTTCGTGCCTCAAAAAAACAGCACTTAAGTAATCTCAAAAATATTGGTAACTACAAAAGACGCACAAAAGAGTTTATAAATAATCAACCAAATTTCTAATTTTCTTTATATTTTATAACTATTTTCCTTTCATCTTCATTACAGTAAAATAGCCCGAGCGCTCTTTACGACAAATCGCGCATGCAAGGGACATTCCACTCGCAACTGCCTGACATTTTGACAAATGGGCCAACATTGCTAGTCAGCTGTTATAAGTAAAACGAATGCGAATTGCTGCGCGCATAAACAGTTAGCCATTGTTGTGGGTGGCACTAAAAATCCTATAAATGAACATAGGCAACACACAGCCGTTACCACCGCCCGCGCCAAACATCAACAGCGGCCAACGTTCCGTTGCAAATGCTGTAGCTACCCACCTAAAATCCCCATGACCCTGCGACCCAATCACCCACAAAAAAAAACACGCTACACCGACAAGGATGAATGCACAAATTAATTCTTGTGAATGTCCTTTCGTTGTTTGCCTAAGTGATGACATCGTTTTCAGGAATAACAACCGTTGACTATACATCTGACAATGAAGACGAGAAATTATGGAAAGAATGATGATAACAAAAACCACGCTTGACCGTAGTGAACAGCGTGGGTGAAAAAAATAGTCGGTAAAGGAAGGAGGGGGAGCGCGCAGCATAAGCGCGTTTACTTTGCGTGCAGCGGCAGTAGCAGTTAAGCCAATCCCTGCATCTCCATTTCAATACGCACATTGTGTTCAGTTCAAGCGTGCTCTTAAAGCAAAAACGAAATGGATATGGGCAAAAGTAAAAGGCCAGGCGCTGGGCTCTGCGCTGGTCGTCACCATTGTGGCTGTTTCATATTCGTTTGCCCAGCAAGTGGATATTCCCCTAAAAGTGGCTGAACATCCGCAGAAAAGTGGAATTGTGGTGCATGGCAGTTAAGCTGATTGACCGAGTTGTGTCGCCGCGCGGAGAAGGAAATCTTTATATTGGATTGCACTGGTGGAGAGATGATGCGACTGTGGATGATTTTGCGTGCACCGAACAGAAGAGGGAGGGGAGGCAAGTGCAAGGAAATACAAAGCAGCGCTGGGATTTTTTTTTGCTAGCGACGAATGTTAAATGGAACTAAGTAATACATCGACAGCAAGATCATAGCATGTAGACCGAGATTTTATTTCGATATTTTCATAATTAAAAGAAGACGCACATTTTTGGAACTTTAAAAACTGGACTTAAAATTATGATCATTTAAAAAGTGGTCATAATGTTTCAAGTATCTTAAGAAATAAATATTTCGTTATTAAATAAAAAATGGATATAAAATTGACAATGTAAATTTGCATTAAAGCCTATGACAATAAGAAGTGGACAACTTTTACAATTGCTTTGATATTTATTCATATTTTGACCCCTTTTAATGAATACAATTAGTCTCATTCCTATCACTTTTTAAGTGTTGCACTGTGTATTTAATGACACACAGATCTCACACCTAGGCTTATCACTTTGAATAGCAAAATTTTTGTGTCCATTTCTTAACCCTTCTATCATAATATTTAGTGAACAAAAAAAAAAACAATTTTACTCAAACCAGGTTTACTGTAAATTAATAGTTGCTGGCAACCTTTTTCATGACTATTGCGCAATAAGAAACGTAGCAGCCAAATAAAAAGGTCAATTGTCAACTTTTAGTTGAAATAAACATTCGATTTCTTGAATATTTTTGTATAACTAATCTGAGATTTTTTCCCGATAAAAGTTATGAGTAGAGAAAAGGTTCTTTTTTTTTGTTTTTCGGCATATATAAAATAATTATACAAAGATACATTACTTTTTAATTATTTTGTACAGAGCTTGGCATGCAAATTTGTATGATGATGGATATTTCCAGCATACTGTTTTTTGATTATTTTATATTGTATATTTATTTTACGATTGTTTTAAACATTTTTCCTTGTATCTAGAGCAAGAATTATATTACCATGCTTTGTTTCATAAAAAAAAATAAAAATCATGCAAAGAAGGGTTAAATTACTAAAACTGTTCATGTTCACGTTTTGAAATGCTAAAACTTTATGTCCAGTTTTTCAATGATACAAAATGCGCCGAAAACGCGAAGTCATAAGAACAATTTGGGAAATATTCATTCAATTCCACACAATGCTTAGCGTGAACTCCTCCTAAAAGCATTTTTAATTATTTTTCGCGACGGCTGAGATGCCAAAAATTTTCTTTCCCACTTCTCAATTTACATTTTCGCTTCAATTACGTGTTTGTGCGTTGGCGTTTCAATTTATTTTTATTTTTTTCATCGCGCAGAAAATGAAGTTTTAGGATAAAATGAAGTACATGCTTGCAGCATCAAGCGAAAATCTGTTCATTAAATTTTGTTGCTTGCCGGAAAAATTCATTTATCCACTTGAGACATTCCAACTTCCTCACTGGCCGCCAAAAAGCTCGCAAAGCCCATTCACACCGAATATTATTGAATTCCAAGTTGTGTAAACTGTCATGCTTTACATGCAGCAAAAGTATCATTTACGAGCTATCGATTCCATCAGCTTTACCTCGCTGCACTATGTACTTATACTGTACGAGTACGTAGTAGCTTGCGAATGGAGTCTCCGAAACTCCACTAGGATTTAGGGCCGTGTGCGCGCGCTTTTATTTGTGCCAGAAAAACATCACGTAAGCCATTGATCAGATCTACGCGACACACATCACAACCGAATATCAGCACAGGCAGAAGGGAATGTTGCAGATGAAACAAAAAACAAAAATCCAGCAAAACATCACAGCACCACGCGCCAACTTTCCGGAGATGGAAATGGAGCTAAAGATGAAGCAGAAGTCGCATTGTCACATTGTTGTCGTTATGACATTGCCGGATATCAAAGCAATGAAGTGAAAGTAGTTGATGATGGCAGAGGAAAAATAGGAGAAAAAAATTAAAATAAAAACAAAAACGAACAAGCATTGTAAGCAATAGACAAACTGAAAGACAGACAGACAGACAGGCACTCAGCGAACGAGCGAGTATAAAGAGAAGAATGTAGAGTGCACTGCTAAAAGCAAGCTGACTTTGAGTCAACTTCTAGTTTATTTGGAATGAAAAAAACACTATATTGCTTGTTTGTCAGGCGATCACTTTAATTTGTAAATGGCTTTCTTAAAGCTCAGTGGTTACTTTGAAATTGCTTAATTAGAATTTTCGTAGGCGATAAGAATAATACACTCAAATTAGGCATTCACTCTCATACACAATCTAAGCGTAGAGTAAATAACAGCTCATTCTCCAACATAAGGAACGAGTATTACGCGAAGTCATCTTATCAATTTCTGAGTTTTTGGAATTAATTCAGACTCAAATTTAATATTATCGCACATGACTAAAAAGTTATTAAACTTCGTTTTAATAGTTTCGATATGAACCATTAATTAGAAAAATCATTCTTTTCACTTATATTCCAATGAGACAATGACCAGTTATGATTCGCTCAACGATCCTGAGTTGAGAATGTTCCATTCCAATAGCGGCGCTGGAGCTATTCTTGTGGATGCTGTAATAGTTTAGAGAGATACGATCCTGTTTTTCAGACTATATGGGATGAGACATTTCGAGGCCATTCTTTGCCTGACCTCTTTTTAACCAACCGGCCAAATCCGGTTAGCGCTAAGTATGCGATATACATCTTACGCTTCTTTAAAAGGTTCGATGTCTTTTTTCGTAGACCAATTTGAGGTCAGGGTAATTTTACTAACTAGTCTCTCAAATACAAAAGACTATTGAAAGATATTCTAAAGAACGAAAAATGACACTGAAGATGGCACAATGCCGAAACCGGTTTGTCTCCAAACCAAATTCGACAAGAGACGACGGAAATTCGTTCCAAAATACATCATATTCTAAAGTCTCTGGATTTGCCAGTGCCCTTCGTATATAAGACCGGTCAAAAGTTACTTTTGTCTATTCACAGTTCCTTTTAAATAATATTTTGTAAAAAATACAGTCGGGAAACTTTTTTCTAAGACGATAGTGGGATTAATATTTTCCAATTTTAGATATCAGTCAAATTCCTAGAACCAATTTCCAAGTACATACGACCTTTTTCCAAAGCCTGGGCCTAGAAAGCAATTTTTTTAACAAATCTACCGGTTTCAAGATTTCGTAAATGAGTTCTTTGGGCACACAAATATGAGAACACGAACAAACCAACTTTTTGTAGGTGTCAAAGAGATCTGGTGTACGTCTCTCGACACATCGCGGCCAAATGTCTCACATCTAATTCTTGCAAAGGCGGGGAAGAAGCACAAAAAGGCAGGATGGGCAAATGTAGTTGTCATGTACGCCTATCACAGTCAGGTGTTTGTGCCACATGAAGTGACTAGTCAGCAGTNTCACTCTCATACACAATCTAAGCGTAGAGTAAATAACAGCTCATTCTCCAACATAAGGAACGAGTATTACGCGAAGTCATCTCATCAATTTCTGAGTTTTTGGAATTAATTCAGACTCAAATTTAATATTATCGCAACATGACTAAAAAGTTATTAAACTTCGTTTTAATAGGGATGACGGAAATTCGTTCCAAAATACATCATATTCTAAAGTCTCTGGATTTTCCAGTGCCCTTCGTATATAAGACCGGTCAAAAGTTACTTTTGTCTATTCACAGTTCCTTTTAAATAATATTTTGTAAAAAATACAGTCGGGAAACTTTTTTCTAAGACGATAGTGGGATTAATATTTTCCAATTTTAGATATCAGTCAAATTCCTAGAACCAATTTCCAAGTACATACGACCTTTTTCCAAAGCCTGGGCCTAGAAAGCAATTTTTTTAACAAATCTACCGGTTTCAAGATCTCGTAAATGAGTTCTTTGGGCACACAAATATGAGAACACGAACAAACCAACTTTTTTGTAGGTGTCAAAGAGATCTGGTGTACGTCTCTCGACACATCGCGGCCAAATGTCTCACACCTAATTCTTGCAAAGGCGGGGAAGAAGCACAAAAAGGCAGGATGGGCAAATGTAGTTGTCATGTACGCCTATCACAGTCAGGTGTTTGTGCCACATGAAGTGACTAGTCAGCAGTCCAACAAGTTGTCTGCAGTCCCTTCTGCTCACTGAGAGAAAAAAAAACAACTATTTACATGATGGTACAACATGAGGCCCCCGATGCCTCGCAGATACTGCAATGCGAAGTATTCACCCAGTTTCTGATGCTGACTTCGATGGCCGAGGGAGGCAGTGCTATAACTGGTTACGAACCGACCAACGCCTGGTCTGAGCCAACTCTGGCCAAGTGGTCAAAACTCTCATTACCAGGTATTCCCGAGTGCGAGGGTTACGCTTGCTTTGCCGAACAAGTTCGAAAGTTGATGGAGGGCTGGCCAATGCCTAAAGTGTACTTTGGCTGTCACTAAAGACACGTAAACTTCTTCCNACAAACCAACTTTTTTGTAGGTGTCAAAGAGATCTGGTGTACGTCTCTCGACACATCGCGGCCAAATGTCTCACACCTAATTCTTGCAAAGGCGGGGAAGAAGCACAAAAAGGCAGGATGGGCAAATGTAGTTGTCATGTACGCCTATCACAGTCAGGTGTTTGTGCCACATGAAGTGACTAGTCAGCAGTTCAACAAGTTGTCTGCAGTGCCTTCTGCTCACTGAGAGAAAAAAAAAACAACTATTTAGACCTACTGAGATTGAAGCCAACATGAGGCCCCCGATGCCTCGCAGATACTGCTGTGCGAAGTATTCACCCAGTTTCTGATGCTGACTTCGATGGCCGAGGGAGGCAGTGCCTCAACTGGTTACGAACCGACCAACGCCTGGTCTGAGCCAACTCTGGCCAAGTGGTCAAAAGTCTCATTACCAGGTATTCCCGAGTGCGAGGGTTATGCTTGCTTTGCCGAACAAGTTCGAAAGTTGATGGAGGGCTGGCCAATGCCTAAAGTGTACTTTGGCTGTCACTAAAGACACGTAAACTTCTTCCCCTTCAGTTATTTTTCACCACGTAGTCCATGGCCTTGCGGATTGCAAATACCTCAGCCTGGAAGACCGAAGCATATTCTTCAACAGACCCAGATACCGCAGATCCTGACCCAGAGTTAGTTTTGGAGATAAGTAAAGATTCGACAATGTGTGAGTCCGGCTAAGTGTTGCAATGAGACCAACAATATAAAATCTCTTCAACAAAGGTAATGGTGGCGTACTATCCTGCGGCATTGAAATGATACAGGTGCTCAAATCTCTTCCGCCAGCAATTTCCGCCTCATCCCACTCAGTGTTATACCAACTTCCGTTTCCTTTTAGTCTGCAGGTGTCCTTTAAGGCTTCCCCGCATATGAAGGCATAAAGTGATGGTAAGTGCAGCAGTACGAGGAGTATGAGGCCATCCCACCTTCTCCTTCTAGTGAAGAGCACAACACTCAATCATATTGAGTACTGTCTGCGCTTTTCTGCAAACAGCCGGCAAAGGTGGACCCGTGACTAGACAGGCCATATCGTCCCCAAAAGCTTGAGAGCATAGAATCAGAGTCATTAAGAGTGACAAGAAGATAATCAATTACCAGGCAGCAGAGCAAAAGGGAAAGCACACCACTCTGAGGGCAGCCTTTGGTTAACTCTGCACGTGACGTATTGACCTCCTAATGCCTGAATCCTGATGATCCGATGCGCCAGCATTGAACGAATGCAATTAATTAGTACCGAATCTATTCCATGGCGGAGAGCAAAACAGACAAACTGGTTTTGGGTGCAGTAAGGCCTGCTAAGTGTCAAATTCAGTCAGTCAAAATATCAATTCTGAACATTTTGCGAGTTTTACTAAAAAATAATTCTCATTTCAAACCTACAAAAACCAAAAGTACCAAAACATCAAGTCTCACAAAACAGCAACCTACTAACCGACTGCAAAATAATTTATGTCAAGCAGCATTTATTTTCGTATATATACCCACCTTTGCGCCGTTGCACTTAACATTGCCGCATAGAAGCTGACCGCCACAAGTGTAAATATAAAGAGGACAGGAAGGTCACATAGAGTGGCCAAACGGCCCGACGGAGAGCTGCCGCCCAAATAACGCTTTTGTGTTGGACCACTTGGCGCAACAAATATTTACTACAATTTAAGGTAGCTGAGAGTGTTAATATGTATGCGCTTATTGCAGTAGCGGCAGAGCCTAATTGCGCTGATGTAGCCAAAGGAGGCAGATAAGTTTATGGTAAATCGGCAGACCAGCAAATTAGAAAGAAAAAATTACAAAAATACGAGGAGGTAAGTAGAAAATAGATAAACGAGGAAATTAAGGAACAGCAGCCTAATTGTACGAGTAGAAGAGTACTACATTAAAAGCAGGCGGCCCAAAAGAAGTAGAACTTCAAGAAAACCCAGCGCTCAAAGCAGATAAGTTACGGAAATATCTATAACGAGTAGCGAATTTTAGAACAAATGACGGCCTAGTGGGTTGGCTCGCTGGCTGTATGCGGGCCAACTCTAATGGCAAGTAAGGAAATTAGAATTTGAATTAAACGGACAAAGCTAGTTCGAAGCAAGCAAAGTAATGTGCATTTGTTTGTACACATGACGCCTTTAAAGTTGACTCTACAATTTTCATTTGGTTTTTCTACACTTTCGTGTTGACCGAAGATGCCGCAGCTTGACAGGAGTATAAACATATGTATGGTCCTATATGTGCGTATGGATGATGCATGCAGGACATTTAGGTTTCGTCGGTATACTTTGTTGATGTATGCGTGTGTGATTACTTCAATGTTGACTTTCAACGTCACTATCACTGTGCATAGTATCTGTGTCACAGTCTAGTGAACGTTATCAATGCACAATGTTGTCTGAGCTGTCGTCAATCCTTTTTGGTCCTGCGGATGTACAGCCGTCAACCAATTGCTCGTCCTAGACATCGTCCTTTCATTCATATTACCTAACGCCATTAGCATTTTTCAACTCTGTAACAGTAACTCGCATGCGAAATAAATCCATACATTAGGGTGCATCACCAAAAAAAGTTGCGGTTTTTCCAACGGTATTATAAAATTTAGATTTTAAGATTTGCCCTAAAGTATTTCGTAAAAATCTCATTATGTATTTTTTTCCGTTAGTAAAATTTATAAAATTTTTATGAAGAGCTTTTAAGCTCAAACTCTTCTATCATCTGAGGTGATTTCTTAGTAAAAATATTCTTAAAAACTAATTTTATTTACTTAAAACGGCCTCAAGCTCAATAAAATTGTTGAATATATGCAATTTATAAAAAAACTTATTTATTTATTTTTTCGATATATTTTGGCGGGCGTCTTAAAATAAAATAAGTTTTATAATTCCGATGGAAAAACAATATCATTTTTTTTTAGTATAGCACCCTAATATGTATATATAGGTACATACATATTTATATCGAGGCTAATGCGTGTGCCTATGTACATTGGGGTTTACCTTAAGTAAGTTATACAAGAAAGTCTCCACTGGGACAAAAAACTGCTTCAGTTCGCTCAGCAGAGAGTTATATACCTGACAATGGACCTTCATGTAGTCAGGGAACAGTTAGATCTGGCAACGGAGCCCATTGTATTCTGCGGCTGATAAGATGTTTTCACGTTATAATGTAGCAGCTCGAACTTCTTATTATCCACACTTCACCCCAATGTATCCAACATACATAGATCCTGCCTGTGAAGGTTTCCCTCTCGACACCAGCCCCTCTTCATATGACCCTTATCCACTCACAACTAACACCTCCGACTCCGTGGAAACAGCACGTTTCTTAGGCCTAACGTTAGTTAAGCTTGACGACAACGACGGAAGGATCAACTGACTCTATGCAGGGTTGAGTAGCCGCTACAACAAAAACAACACTAACAGGAAACTGAGGAGATCCTGCACGGTAAAGTTCAAGATTTTTCACTTGCTATAAAATATCAGCAGACAGGGTCCTGTTATTATATCGATTACGCGATTACACGGACCGGCTTAAACTCTTCGCCGATCTGTGGCTATGTTCACATCATAACCTGAACATAATACTGCCAAAATATATGTTATTCGGTTACTCCTACTGCTACACATCGTGGAGCCAACGAGTTCATTTAGACAACATTGAAACTTCACTATGTCCTTAGCAAATCCCCCGTTCATCATTCACATTTAGTTTTGTGCGATTGGTAATGATGACAGAGACTTTTGTTCTAAACCGGTACATCGTCTCATTATCTTCTCTCGGAAGATTTTGGTAGAAGGTTCTTTGCCATGCAGATGGGCGAAGTAACGCATTCTAACCCATCAAAAGTTAAAGTTCTCTTGGTCATAATTTCAAAGTATCAAAAATTTAAGCCCCTCGTGGTGTTATAATCGTACAATTTCAGCCTGCAGGATAGTGGAGCCTTCGAGTAGATGTAGTCTTAGACTTGTTGAGAGCTTCGAGTGGTTTAGCTTTAGGGCATTCCTAAAAATGGCAATGTTTTTAACATTGTTTCCCCGACGTAACCCTATTCGTTCCATTCTGGATTACCTTTGGAAATTATAAAAGTATTACGATGGGTGGAGAAGTATTTCCTGAGATGGTACACAGAATTTTATGCTTTCAAAACTAAGTACCCATCATAGCTAAATAAGAAGAGAGAAGATAGCTCTTTATTTTTTTCTGCTAAATGCATTCTCATCCCTTTTAGGCCTTCATATTTTGACCCAAAATGTGGTGCTGATCGAGCCATATTTTTTCTGAGAGGAGTTGCATTGAATTTTTTTTTCAAAAGTTCTATTGTCATGGTAAAGATCCTTTGTAGTCGCACTTCTCTTTTTCATAACACCTTTTTTCAGGCTACAAAAAACCTACAATAAACCTAATATATTTTCCTTACATCTCTTGAACACGCCGTCACACTTAAGGGGCCAGCGCAGTGGAGTCTTGGTTTCAAGGCTCTAAAGTTGTGATACCGATATTAAGGACCTCCGCGTGCGAACATTCATATGTATGTACCTATGTTTTACATACATACATATTGTTCACTGAGAGCGCGTGCATTTTTGGTAACCCACAAATTGGTATGGTTTAATGTGGGTATTTTGGCTACAGCGCGCTTCCCATAGTGACCAAAAACACATTCAATGTGACTCGTCAATTAGTGTAATTAATTTCACTATGCACACGGTGTGTGTGTGTTTCCGCATTATTGCAAACTCGCATGTATGTTTGGAGATAACGCAAGCGCCAGGGCCAACCTCCATCCGCCATAACATATGCTTACACCGCACAACTGAGTGAACGCGCAGAAAACTTTTTAGGCACCACATACATATGTTTGTATGCAACGCACCATATTCCTTCAGGGACGAGAGCGCCAACCGTATAGGAGTTCAACGGGGCGTCGCGACGCTTCTTTGTAGCCATGCCATTGGCACTGAATGAATGGCTGAACTGAACTGGCTTGACTTTCGAGGGGGGTGACACTTTTCCATCGATCGGCAAAAACTCTGTAAATGGACCAAAAAAAAAAACGTCAACACACAAATATTCCACAAAAAGGCAGTCCGCAGTCAACAATCAGGCGCAGCTGCACACACACNCAAGCGCCAGGGCCAACCTCCATCCGCCATAACATATGCTTACACCGCACAACTGAGTGAACGCGCAGAAAACTTTTTAGGCACCACATACATATGTTTGTATGCAACGCACCATATTCCTTCAGGGACGAGAGCGCCAACCGTATAGGAGTTCAACGGGGCGTCGCGACGCTTCTTTGTAGCCATGCCATTGGCACTGAATGAATGGCTGAACTGAACTGGCTTGACTTTCGAGGGGGGTGACACTTTTCCATCGATCGGCAAAAACTCTGTAAATGGACCAAAAAAAAAAACGTCAACACACAAATATTCCACAAAAAGGCAGTCCGCAGTCAACAATCAGGCGCAGCTGCACACACACAAAATACCAAGGTGAGAGATGACAAAAAAAAGACAAATCAGAGGAACAGCTATCAAAACCCGGCAAACAAGCGACGAAAAAAGGTGGCGTGCTTTTTTTTATTATTATTTTTTTTTCGCCGACCATATTTGGTTAGCGCTGACACATTTTAATCAA
>NW_016172096.1:0-13520 GCF_001687245.7 Rhagoletis zephyria | reverse complement strand
AAATAGTTCTATCAACTTCCATTGTTGTGTGCAGTTAGGCAAGATAATAAAATTTCTCGAAGCTTTTAAACAACACAATAATGCATAAATTTTAAATTGAATTTTCCTCGCAAACTAACACAGGCAATACACACATACAAATGTATGTACATGCGTTTATCCTACATTGCAGCCAAACAGCGCACAAGCGTTTAAAACTGGAATTGGATGTTCATAATTCACTGGAGTCGTTTATTTTTCACACAAAAAATTATAGTAAAAAAAATTATAGTAAAACCTAGTTTTTCTCTCTGATGTTGGGACTTTGTAATTTAAAAAATACGATTATTTCAAAAAATTATTTTAAAAATTCAGTGCAATGTGGGATAATAATAAGGGTATCATGCAAAAGAAAAAATTAGCATAGAATACATTTTTTGGTTCTTAAGGACGAATGGGTATGTAAATGTCCTTTACGAATTTTGTCCTAAATATCCCTGAAAATTTGCAATATATATTTTTTTTAAATGATTGTTTGAGGACTAATATACGCACGACCCCATCATCGAATTTCGCCCAGCTAACTTTATTCACTTAAATATATAAAATTTATTAAAAGCACATTTTCAATACCTTTCAAACCAAAAATAAAAACTTTATTTTTTTTTAAATTGTGCAGAATTTTCTCTCTCATTTGGTACCCATATTGTTATTCTATATTGCAGTGTTTTTTTTACTAATTTTTTGAATTAATCCTATCTTTCAAATTTTAAAATCCCTTGAAAGAAAATCCTGACGTCAGAGTGAAAAACTAAAAACGCAGTTTTACTATATTTAGCCCATAGTTTCGTGAGTATATCGATTCATTCGTGGGTTTTGAATAATTTTTTTTTTATTTTTGTCGCACGGTGTTATATGTATTATTAAGAATCAACGCGAACTCTTAGCCACTTGAAACTTGCAATTTATTATACCAAAATTTTATGATCTATAAAACTGCATATTGGTGATTTTTTTTTAACATTAATATCTTTTTTGGACATTTTTTGTAGGTTCTGGGGGAACCCTTCAATTATTTTGAACAAGTTTTTATTTTGTTACATTTATTAACTGAAACAGGAGAATCGAGTTTCTGTTCGAGTTTGAAAATTTTAAAATCGGGCTCATCTGGTCTCTTGAAAATTTTATAAGCTTTCATTAAAACAAACAATGAAATTGAAACAAAAAATTAATGCTCCAGTAAGTTGTGAACAATAAATGGGGAGTCCACAGGGTGCACAATTAAGACTACCTGTGCGGTGCGCGTATGCTCCTAGAGAGGCTCAGAAAAGAGTCCCACACATTCGGTAATATCAGGGTCTAGATTGGAGTCGGTTAAGAGGAATCTAAGCTTTGTCCCCTGTGCGCTACGCCTTAACCGCCTCCAATAGGGACTGAAACTTCAAATTTATGTGTGATATCTTCGACTCTAGTGGCATCGACGTAGGGGTTGAGGCTGAGCAAATCTGATGTAAAAAGTTGCTTCCTGCACTTAAGAACCACCCTAATGTACATAAGTTTGCTCATGATCCGAACTGAACTTCCGTTTTTGGTATTTTGGAAATTTGTTTTCATAGATATGCCTTTAGTTTACCAAATCGAAGAATCTTCCGTTTTCCTAATTCTGTAAATGACCGTTATATGACAGGTGGGCGTGGTTGCCGTCCGATTTCACTATTTTTCAATACCAAGCTACCTTGTAACAAATTTCGTTGAGATAAATATCTCAATTTTAGCTCCAGTCTTCGTCTGCACGGACAGACAAATATGTCTTCATCGGCTTTATTATTTATTCTGAGCTCTTTGGTGTTTTTAAATCTATATCTATCTCGATGCGTTTAGATTGATATTTTAGAATGGTGCTGAAGGTCCTTCCTAAGGGATTATAAAGAGTTTGTACTTCTTTATTNAGAACCACCCTAATGTACATAAGTTTGCTCATGATCCGAACTGAACTTCCGTTTTTGGTATTTTGGAAATTTGTTTTCATAGATATGCCTTTAGTTTACCAAATCGAAGAATCTTCCGTTTTCCTAATTCTGTAAATGACCGTTATATGACAGGTGGGCGTGGTTGCCGTCCGATTTCACTATATTTCAATACCAAGCTACCTTGTAACAAATTTCGTTGAGATAAATATCTCAATTTTAGCTCTTTAGTCTTCGTCTGCACGGACAGAAAAATATGTCTTCATCGGCTTTTCTATTTATTCTGAGCTCTTTGGTGTATTTAAATCTATATCTATCTCGATTCGTTTAGATTGATATTTTAGAATGGTGCTGAAGGTCCTTCCTAAGGGATTATAAAGAGTTTGTACTTCTTTATATGAATTTTTCAATTATGGCCTTTTGCATTAATTCTTCCAATATATGTAGTGGTATACATATGTATGGTAGTATTTCCTATAAAACAGCTAAAAAATTAGAGAGAAAATAAATCGAAATAAAATCTACCAATGTTTTGTGTTGATAGTTAAATAAATAAAAGAAATGAAAATAGCCTTAGGCAAAACAGAGTGGCTTGCATACAAAGGAAATATTCAAACAAACTGACAGGTGTGCGAATACAAAATGTGAGCAATAAAACAAAAACAAAAGTAAGTGTACATACATAGATTTTGGGTGTACAGACTTTACACAAAGGATAAAGTGACTATTTTTGGTTGTTTGCATTGAACCGAACACTCAGTGAAAGTTATAACAATGCAATTTCAGAAAGGTAATGTTTGCATGAATGTATGTACATATGTATGTATGTATATAAAATTATACTGATACTACTACTATTTAATTCGAATCGAAAGATTTTCCTTAATAACTATTCCGAAATTCATTTACAATATTCCATTTTCAGATTCCCAAATTCGATTAACGTATACGTGTACTNCTATTTAATTCGAATCGAAAGATTTTCCTTAATAACTATTCCGAAATTCAATTACAATATTCCATATTCAGATTCCCAAATTCGATTAACGTATACGTGTAGTACATAATCCGAATTCGACTGGCAAAGCTACTTCAAAAAAAAAAAAAAAAAATATGCGAATGCTTTTGAGCTAACGGATAACTTGCACTGGCTTAGTAAAGCACTATGAGTTATCGCGCCTGGCCACACTGGAGATGGAAAACTTACGTTACATACATATCTAGTTTTTCTCATAACCAATATATGTACATACGATGAGTACGAGTATGTATGTATGTAAATCGATATATCAATAAAGAATATTAGAACCTAAACGACTGGCTGCTAGAAAATGGGATGCAATAACATCATACGCAATAACGCCTTAGTTCCATTTTTTTCTTATAAAACCATATGACGTTGTTTCCAAACCACAATTGAAATAAAAGCGTATTCCAAATGGTACAAGTATGTAATAAGTTCATAGTTTCAAATTACAACCTGTTGAACTAAAAATGCATGTCTGGCCACATTGTTGGTGAATCACATGTTTTCTATTAATTGACGCGTGTTAACATTGTGAAAGTAATTGTTTAGTTTGCGGATGATTGGCAAAAAAAATCACAAAAAAAAAACAAAAAATTAGCATAATATGCTAAATATTATAAAGGATTTCTTGGTCAATTTTCGATAATAAATTTTAATTTCCGGTCGGAAATCTCCCAGAAAAGTCCATAAAACCAAAAACCAATATTTTTTGTTGGAGCTAGCTACTTTGCTGGCTAACTTATTTTCGAAGGTGGTTTTTTCAACCAAATTTTTTGGGGTTCCATATAATGATTATAAATATCATGGCGTCCATATTATTCCATTTCGAGAAATTTATCTTTTTCCTATCGAAAAATTTACGATTTTGTCCATCGACACTCCCAAATCGTACACTGTGCACCTCCTGCCTCGCAAAAAGTTGTTTTATTTTTTCTTGTAGCTTTTTTTATTTCCGATATTAAAAATAACACTGGATCACAAATGTTTGTTTTTCTTATTGTTCACCGGACGCCATTCCTATGTAGAATTGCTCGGTGCTTCCGAAAATCAAGTAAATTTTCCATGCATAAGTTTTCGAGATCTTTGAAATTTACCGTAATAAGCTTAATCACGTATGTATTTCTAATTTTTCTATCAGGTCTATCGAAAAGAGATCTATATAAATATAAACAGTTTATAGAGAATTTAATTAGCTTTCATTTGCCATACTTCGTATTACAATTGTAAGATAAGTGGAATAACTCTTTTTTTTTTTAAGCTGAATAACGGTAAAGTTCAACTATCTCGTAAAATTATGCATAGAAAAAAAATTAACTCAATTTATGGCCTTATTACGTGTTATTGCACCGCGCCCAGTTAGAAATTTATCCCGTCACACAATATTTATCTATCTCTGCTGTTTGGCTTCTTTTGAATGCACTGTACATCCGCATACTCATGCATACCAACACCACCACAAACTTGCCTACATACATACATATATACATTGCACATTCTCTGCACACGTGCTTTTAACAATTCTCGCCTACGCTTAATGCATTCCCATAGTTGTTGTGATATCATTCGCGCGCCCATGTGGGAGTATTTATTTGTGTTTGTCTGTTTGTGAGTCNTCTATCTCTGCTGTTTGGCTTCTTTTGAATACACTGTACATCCGCATACTCATGCATACCAACACCACCACAAACTTGCCTACATACATACATATATACATTGCACATTCTCTGCACACGTGCTTTTAACAATTCTCGCCTACGCTTAATGCATTCCCATAGTTGTTGTGATATCATTCGCGCGCCCATGTGGGAGTATTTATTTGTGTTTGTCTGTTTGTGAGTCAACGTTCCGACATGCTTGTATTTCATTGTATTTGGTTGTTCACTGCTTTGGGGCATTCAAATGAAATGACAAATTGTATCCTTTTCATATGCAAACAAATGTATTTGGATTGAAATTCCTCAAAGGATATGCGTAATTTTGTTGTTGGCGTCAGTGCGACAGGAAGACGACACAAACAATAACTACTACAACTACAAGATACACAACAATCATAACATAGAGTTAAAATCTATATCTGTTGACAGAATAAATCATGTAGAAGCATTGTAAAGACACGTACATACATAAGTAAGTGCATTTTCAGGAAACTCAAACATTCCAAATATATGAGGGAGTGTGCGCTTTTGTAGGAGTAAATATATGCAAATTTGGTTATTTCAAAAATTTACCCCTACATACATACATACATGTATATACCATATTGAGTTGATTATATCTTAGTGCTTGTATTGATAAAGTTAGGGTGCATTCCAAAACGTCAAAATACAAAGCATCAGTCTGCTGGTTGCGTACATTTGGCATTACAATCTACTTAGATTTAAAAATAAAAGAGACTCATGCTTTGTATTTTGACGTTTTAGGAATTTACCCCTTTTCATGAATACATCTAAATGATTCATAAAGATAATAAATATTTACTTCATTGCATGTCATTGAGATTTAGGATAATTTTGCAGCAAGAAATAATATTAATTCCATACAAATGCAAATGATATACAAAAATATATATGCACCTCAAAAAACCATAAAAATATAAAATATCCGCGCGAAACTCGCGAAAATTCAGCAAATTTTCACCAAAATTTTTAACTTGTTCATCAGATTTTTTAGATATTTTTTGAGTATGCAGCTGCAAAACTTTTTAAATTCTTTAAATTCTATTAAAAAAATCCAAGTTCGGAGTTAGTCAAAAATCGCGTTGATTTTTGAGAATTTTTTTGTTGAAGGTGTTTTAAATTTTTTGCAACTAAAGTATTTTCGAAAAAAAACCTTGCACTTTGTTATAATATAATTGATTTGGTTACAAATCTGCGTACTGATTAAAAAGTTGAAAATTTGCTGAATTTTATCGAGTTTTGCACAAAGTTTAGAAATTATATTTTTATATTTTGTTGTTCAAAAATATTAGAATGAAAATTGTTGCATTGTGAAAAATTTTCTGTGCCAACATTTTGTTCCGGCAGTGTACTTATATTGGAAAAAAAATAAGAAAGTTTATAAAATTCCCAACCGGTACCATCGAGATCAGTTTACCGGCACGTCTATGAATTTGGCATACGGTGTAATACAAAAAGACAAAAAGAAAAAGGGTTTCTAAGTAGCTTTTAAATAATTCTAGAGTTCTTGAAAAGGAAAAAAAGTTCTGCATATTTTGATTAAAAAAATTCAAATATTTTGTATGCTAGATTCACACAGAATATGTACGTGTGGCAAAAAGGCAAATAAAAACTGTTCTAAGTAGTTTTTCAATAGTTCTAGAAGGGGCACGGCGATTGTGTGTATATTTATGAGGTGGTATCGATTCAACAATTACTTGTATTTTGTTTTTACTTTTAGCGGGCCATTGTCAAATTTCAGCTATTCTTTGCCGAAGGGAAAAGGGCGACAGAAAAGACAAACACTCTCACGTTTTCACTCACTCACTAGCGAAATAAAAAAATGTTGACAATCACATGCTATTCACAGCTTATGAAAGAACACCGCCTTATGTAAATTCGCCTTGTAGAAGCGAAATAAAAATTTTGCAAAATTACGCCGAAAAAATATATTTTTTTTTTTCAAAAAAGTCGAAATATAGTCTATTACCGACAGGCAATTTGTCAAGAATCAATCCACATCTTCGAAAATTCTCACCCCATGAATTCCATCATCGGAGACCAATGCCACCTATAGTAGATGAGGGGCTCGAATTGATACGTGTCCTTTTCCGGAGCCTGCCCTTAGATGAGAATGAAGACAAAATGTAGTGGATTTACTGATTTAAACAGAGTTTAATAAGGTGCAACCAAAAAAAAAAAAAAACAGTAAAAGATTTGCTTTTCTTTTCTTTTTAAGTAATTTTTCACATTAGAAACTTTTCAGTTTTCAGATATAACTAAAATTAATCAGACTGTTCTAGTTCCATTTAGAAACAAAAATACAATTTTTATTGTATATTCTCGTATATATGAACGTAAATAAACAATGTGATAACACGATTTATTCGACTGTAAAAATTTTACCCGCCCAAAAATACTACTAAATAAACCGCAAATACGACAAAAAATAAATTTAAACAAGAAATATGTAGGTATGTACTCAGAAAGAAAACTGGTAAATCAGTGTTTAGCAAGTGCTTGTCACATACAATATACCATATTATATGATGGCACTATATAAATAAACACAAATGCTCAGAAGACGTATGACGATTTCGGGCTAAAAATGAGTAGGCAAAAATCATAGCTAAAGCCAATAAACCAGCGGTGATGTATGTGCAAGAAAGCTTAAGGCCTAAATAAGATTTCACATTTCTACTAAACATTTGCAATTGTCCTTCGTATTTACATACANTCATGGCTTGCTGTATACTGGCTAATCTGGTTGAGTGATCATATATTTTTTATTATCATGCCAACAATAAATCTCACTGAAGGATAATAAGGTCATGCAAATATTCAAAAAGCCCCAAATATCGTAAACATTTTTTGCAACTTATGACAATTTTTTATTTATTTATTTTTTTGAAACGTTGTCACATGCCGATATGTGCATACGATTTTCCAGAGATCTGTTATCTTTGCAAAATAATAGCTTTAAAAAAAAAAAAACAAAACCACACATTTTTTAACTTTTTTTTTTGGTTATGACACGGCCGACAGCGAATAGAATATCATAAATGCAATAAATAGTGACTTTAGACATCACTTCTTTTCACACCCATTATATCGGGAATTAAACGCGGCTAACTATTTACTTCTTTTGAAAATTCCTCGGAATATAACAATCAGTACAAGACCAAGAAGTTGGACGAATCAACTTCAACTTCAGAATTAGCCTACAAGATGGGCCAGAAATAATATACTTTGCACGTCTCCTACCCTAAATTATTCACCGGAACAGTGGTAAACCAGTTCGAGACCTTTTTGGTACATATAAGTAGGTATGTATACACTCCTAATCACATTATTTTTATCGTACACCACTACATGCTTATTACCACTTAGACCACTTCCTTCCTTTCTTTTTCTCATTATTTGGCAAATAAATTACACCTTATAGCTTTGTCATGACAAATAATGAACTAAATATGTCTAAATTTGTACAGAAATAAATATTAACATTAGGGTGGTAAAATATTTAGAAGTCACTTAAGGCATTCATAGTTTTCTACGTATTTTATATGGGCAATAACAACTAATCGTAGATATGGTATAGAATTCTTGAAAATCAATTTTTTTCGTTCGGAAAACTCAGGTTTTCTTCAGAAGACTTCTAATAATGACACCCAAGGTATATTTAACCATTTTTTAGTACTAAAGATTTTTAATTGGTCCCCCACTTTAGTTTCTGGGGGTTTTTGGCGGATCTACATATATAAACATAGTTACTATGAAAAAATTATTAAATAAATTACTGCGTATTATTATTGGGAATCTGCTGAAGAGAAAAAGATTTTACCGATTGAAAAATATTGATTTTCAAAAATTCTTGACCGTTTTTACGAATATTTTTTTCCCCCATATAAAATACATGGAAAACTGTGACGCTTTGAGCAACCTCTACATATTTTTTGATTTCAAAATAAAAGTAGGGGTTCATTTTTTGCGGTATAGAATAAGTCTAGGGGTGAGAGCACACGAATTACCACTTTACTTTTTCACAAGCAGTTTTGGACCACCCAAACATACATATATACATACTTATGTATTAACACATAAGACATAACCCAAAAGCAAACAAAAATTGCGTGATTTTAAGCTGTGGAAAAGTTTTTACTTACCTCAACCTACACTTCTATAAAAGTTTACCGACCTATAGAATAATATGTATGTATATAAATAGTTTTTCTGCTGAATTGGGGTTGCATTATTCGGAAAAATGCTTAAATTCTCGTACGTACACGCTACGTGTTGTCATTGCTAGAGCAAAACTAAGTAAATACCTCTCAAAAAGTGGTCGAACAAAGAATTATAAAAGTTGTTACTTAAACAAAATAAGAAGGTTGGGTAGATAAGCTTTTACAACACAGCAACAAAGGGGGGACATCAACATTTTCTAACATAAAAAACACGGCTTTCCAATAGAAATATACAACTTCGCAAGCTAACGACCACTATTTTTTTTTTTTTGTTATTCGCTGAAGCGTATTGGGGTTTGTAAATCAACAATAGGAAATTGATTTATAAGCGTAAAAAGTGACTTGTCTGTAGAAAAACGCAACTTTGGATAAGTAGATAACTTAATTTATGACTTCGTAGCATTGAAGTAAAATATTGCGTGTCGCAAGTTAAAGAAAAGCACTAAAATTGCATGTCGTCCATAATGACACATGGTAAGTTAGTTTTGCTTTTGCAATTAAGAAATAAAGAGTGAAATAGAATTCCTTTAAATGTCTGGAGTGGGACGTAATTTGTGCACACCGCAAAAAAGGAATTTCCTTCCTGTCATGTTAGAGATGTAAATTTTTCCAAGTTCTGCGACCAAATCCTAATCTAACTCATTTAATTTCACCGAATGCGAAGCAATTTATTGTGAAGAAAGGAATGAGAAATACCTCAGCACCATAATGTTGAATGGGCGAAAAGTGAGAAATACACCTACATATTTGCGGAATTGTATTCAAACAGCAGCAGCGAGAAAAGCCGACAACACAGCTACAGCAGTCCATTCTAAAGAATAACAGCACCAGTAAAAATAACAGTTTAACAAAAGTCGTTACTACAACTCTAAATATACATGCATACGTACATTAGACTGGGTCTCGAAAAAAGTTTGCAATTACAAAGGGCTTTCCCTTTTGCGGTGAGTTTTGTACTACTTATATTGAATTAATGCACCCAAAAAAAATTACAAAGTCCATGCATGCTAGCCTAAATTACTCGCAGGTGTTGGCGGTTGAGTTATCTATCAACAATAACACTTAGCCCGGTTGAAATAGAAATTTTACGCTACTATAGCTTTTCTATCTGTTAATTTATTTTTACGTTTCCGAAGGATATAATTCGATTGCAAAAATGTTTAATGTTATGAAGAGTGAGTGGGGCGACGGGATCGTTCAGACTTTTTGCAGGGTTTATATGCACTGAGATAGGTATGTATGTACACATGTATGCACATGTATATTAGAGTGGTCCAAAATAATAAATTCGGAATTGAATAATGCCGCCACCACCCTAGGATTGTTCTGAACCGAAAATAAATACACCTCTATTTTTTATTTTGAAAGCAAAAAATATTTAGGGAGTGCTCACAGCGCTCAAAGTTTTCCATGTATTTTATATGGGGAAAAAACAAATTTTCGTAAAAATGGTATAAAACTCTTGAAAATCAATCGTAAAACTGTGGTCCTCTTCAGGGGACTTCAAATATATATATCCAATTGCTTATTTAACAATTTTTTAGGATTAAAGATTTTTTATTGGTCCCCCCATTGCATTTTGTAGGACCTATAAAATATAGTGACCATGAAAAAATGGTTAAAGGCAAAATTGGGTATTATTACTGGGAGTCTCCTGAAGATAAGCAAAGTTTTCCAATCGAAAAATATTGATTTGCAAGAATTCTACACTATTTCTACGAAAAGTGGTTTTTTCCCCATATAAAATACATTGAAAACTTTGAGCGCTTTGAGCATTCCCTAAATTTTTTTTTATTTCAAAATAAAAAATAGGGGTATATTTTTTGTCGGTATAGAACAATCCTAGGGGGTGGCGGCATTAAAAATGCGACCTTATTTTTTTACATACATTTTTGGACCACTCTAATGTATATGTAGGTACGGTATTTGAAGCTCAATAAGAGTCAAAGTATACGGCCAATAAGGCCCTAAGGACAACCTAAAACAGAAGTCCAATTGTAGTAATTTATGAGGCCAATAAGAGTAATTTAAGAGCCTCAAAAGAGTCTGAAATGATTCATATATATGGGGCCAATAAGAGTCCAGTATGGCTCATATTGAGGATCATTTGACGTATGAATATAAGCTTATATAAGTCGACCTTCTGAGGAAGGGAAACACCCTCACATCGAATTCTTAAATTATGTCATTGTTAGCGTAAAAGCTTCGAAATAGGACTCCTTAAAGACTCATTAATGACTCCAAATGTTTGTTGGGAAATAACCAAAATGTTTAACAATTTATTTATTTTTTTCCATTTGCTGGCAAACTAAAAACAAAAAGCATGGCGGGCGATTTGAGAGAACTATTCTACCTTACTATGTTTTTATCATGATTTACTAATGCATAAGTTGATAATCGAATATGAAACCATGTCATGCATATTGTAATGTAATTCCGCATTAATTTTTATACAAACACGTTTGCATATTTTATGAGTATTTTTAACCCTCACAAATACTTAATCCTTAGCTCGTCACAATTCATAAATTCGTTTATTTATTGCCTATTTTTAGCTTTTCCTGCTGCGCAAAACAGAGACGCGTTTACAGTTGAAGCATTTTATTTGCTCGTATTTTTTGTTGCTGTGATATTCACTTTCGTTTTGGTTTAACGTTTCTCTTGTTTCGCTTATTACTACTGACCACTGCAAATAAAGGGTGGAATTGTCATTGTAGTTTTTATTTGTCGGCGCTATTTTTTGTTGCCTTACAATTATTTGACAAGTCATTAACCAATGTTTGACATTCAGCGACACCTTTTTATGAAGTTCACTTGTATAAATAAGTACCCTATAGAAAAAACTTCAATATTAAGGTACTTAAATATACATTGAAGCAAGGCGAATACATATAAGGTGGTATCGATTGAACAAATACAACAATTACTTGTATTTTGTTTTTGCTTTTAGCGGGCCATTGTCAAATTTCAGCTATTCTTCCCCGAATGAAAAAGGGCGACAGAAAATGCAAACACTCTCACGTTTTCACTCACTCACTAACGAAATTCAAAATTTTGACAATCAAACGCTACTCACAGCTGATGAAACAACACCACCTTATATAAATTCGCCTTGCATTGAACTTTGTCATGGGAAAAAGTGTGCCATTACCCTCTCTGACGTGTAAGCTTACTTAGAAATGGCGTTGGCAGAGTAAAAATTTTCGATGCTGAGATTTCTTAAAATAGTCAGAACTGCTTTTTTAATAACCAGGGCACGCAGTTTATGGAAGAGGAATTTCTTGCTACCACGATAGAGTAGTTTTGATAAAAAATAACCTCGATTCAGCCCCTTGATTCCAAATATACCCATTTGATGTTGTCCTTTTACCACGCTTTTTTGCCTTTAATTATATTCCAAAATAGCGCTGCGAAAAAATGGTATTAATATAAAAATAAAATAAGCAATTTTTAAATGATTCAGAAGCAGCCTATAGAAGCGCACAGGCTTCCTATAAAACTGGTGTTTGAAAAATTCATCCAAAACAAAAAAAAAAAGGTCCAATATATCCAAACTTCGAGCGCTCTTCAAGTACATTTAAGACCGCTTTGTCTTAGCTCCAAACACACTGGTNGCTTCCTATAAAACTGGTGTTTGAAAAATTCATCCAAAACAAAAAAAAAAGGTCCCATATATCCAAACTTCGAGCGCTCTTCAAGTACATTTAAGACCGCTTTGTCTTACCTCCAAACACATTGGTTGAAAGAAAAAATCTATTTTCTGAATTAAAACTCAAACGAGGAAAATATTTTGTCAAAGATTCAACTGAATTTTTAGTGTACTTTTTCTTGCTTCGTGCCTCTTCCTGCCTATTTCGCTATTTGGTTTTGGTAATCTTATACATTCACAGGTTCTTAGGTACAAAAAATCCATTCCCTGCATATAGCACCAGAAATTACAGAAGTTTGGTATTCCGAAAATAAGTTAGGTTTGCGGCTTTCAAATCTTGGACTTATAATTGTTTGTGATAATTATTAACTCTTCATGCTGAAACGGCCGGATGGATTTAATTAAAAAGGTGTTTTGAAAGCTGTATTCCAAAAATATTGATGGACACGGATGCCACCTGCTTCAAGGACAATTTAGTTATTAACTTGAATAAAATATTGTAATCCACTATATTTAGAAAATATGATAAAAAAGGTTTTTCATAAGCTACACGAAAGTTTAGACTCATTTAAATAAATTATTATAACGTGAGTTTGAAGTGAAAGCGTTTTAAGAAAGAGATATTCCAAAAATATTTTTAAGGGCGTTGCCACATAATTTCTTGGTGAAACTCAATTTAGTTAATAAATAATAACGAATTAACGAATAATTACCAGCGCTGTAAAAGTAACGAAAATTTGGAAACCCGTCATATTCGTTACTAAACCAATCAACACCCGTTACTTTTGTATCGTTACTTTACTCGTCACCTATGATACAAGCACTTATATCTCACACGAATCATTGGATCATGAAGAAATTAGCGATAATCTTAAATTTTTATATTAGAATTGAAGTCGGTTTCGTTTTTTGCTTAAAAATTATAAGAGATATATACCTGGAATTTTGTCAACATATAAACCAAGGTACAATATATCTGCTTACGATAAAAAATCAAAT
>NW_016172095.1:0-13520 GCF_001687245.7 Rhagoletis zephyria | reverse complement strand
GAGGCTATTATTTGTCACATAACTAAATATATGATTACAAAAATTAAAAATTTCAGTGTTTAATACTACCACATAATTCATTCAGCTCTGCGGATTGCGGCACAAAATTACATTGCATATAATATCTGAAATTACTTCAAAACAATTCAACGCCAGAACTAAAGCCAATGCGTTTATAAGGAAGATGTTTATATTCACGTGTATCGTGAGTTTTTTATTTGGATGATAAATGTCCTGGTCGATTGGTTCAGGATTATGGCAACCCTACTTACGATGTAGACATAAAATCGTCTTCATAAAGTATGCACAATAATGTTTTATTTCCTTTCAGCTATTGTTGTTGCTTTCTGTCGAGTGAGTAATTCGTAATAAAAGTGCGAGCGAGTGCGTTGTGGGTTGGTTTGTTTGTTTTTATAAAAATTCCATTTTCTTTCATTAACAAAGTAGTATGTAGTACAACAGCTATGATGCGGTTTTTATATGTTATTTAATATGACAAAAACAAAATATTTTATTTACTACTTTTCCACTGCTGTGTCCAGTTTTTTTTCCTAGCAGTTAAAACCAAACACTCATTTACCGAGTTATTTAAAGAAATAAAACTATCTGAGACAAAAAGTTAAGTAACATAAAGCAGTATGTAAGCAAAAGTTCTTATTGTACCTCGGAAGAAGTACGTCAGTAAAGCAGCCATAAAAATATACACCCTTTTGCCTCAACTATGTACCTGTTCATTTGCAGTGCAACTATGCACTCAGGTTACTCATACGCCATTTTGTGTGCATTTTCCATTACTGCGGCAGCTAGCGCTTTTTAATTTTTCATTCTCATATTTTATGAAATTGTTCGCTACAGACCTGTCACTCATCTACGCACTTGCGCATTTTTGCGCGTAAGTTTATGATTATAGCATATGGCTATTACTATGTACGCTTTGGCTTAGGCTATTGCAGCTAGAGATTAAGGTGTTTAACGCTACGGATTCCAATGTCACATCAAAATTGCATGAAATTTAAAATTTTCTCTCTTTCTCTTTCATACTTCTTTTTCCTTATACTCAATCCGCCATTGCGCTGCTGCTATTAATTAAGTATGCAGTTTGCAAAAATGTGCAGCTTGCCTTTTACCTCTTTCGCAATTTTCATTTTTTTTCCTCATTCGTACTCGTTCACTTTGTCTGCGACGCATTTTCTCTGCCAGCTGTGAAAGGCGGACAATTAGCAGCTTGCAATGTCATGAGTTCTAGCACAAGTGCTTTTGAAAGTGAAAAAAAGCCGGTGTGAAATAAACGTTCAAGTGGCGCGTGAAGTGCGCGAATCAAGGCACAAGTACTCAAACTTAAGCAGAAGCTCAAAGCAGCTCTGCCAACACTTGGCTGGCATACATTCTAAAGTATCTCTCTGAGGTGTCATGGCGTCAGCTTATATCATTGAGACTTACTTTAAGAGTTGAAAATTAAAAAAAAAATAAATAAAAATTGTAGCAGCTATTTGCATATTACTCAATTTAGTGCTTAAAAAATACAAAGTATCACACGCTGTGATCAGGGTTGCCGTTTTGGGCTTTTCCTACCAAAATTGGTAGGTTTTTTTCTCGCAAGATGGTAGGATGGTAGCACGCTTAAAATTTTGGTATCATTTTTTAGGATGGACCCAACTGTTTGCCAAATACCTTAAAAAACTCGCTGCTTACCACCAATTACCTTCTCTGAACTCCGTATACGCTTTAAAAGTTACATCCACTGGGTATCTAAAGGGATATCAAGTCATTGAATTGACAGACGTAAAGGCAGGTTTATAAACCAGATATTTTTCTTTGCAATGCAGTGGCGAATCGATAATAGATAATAGAATAGACAATGACAAGGTTGTTAAAATATTTTAAATGGCGCTAGAAGAGCGATTCAAATGCATACTACATAACAAATGTACATACGTGTTTACAGAAAATGTTATTTTTTATCACACACGCAAATTAAAAAGAAAAAAACTTGATGTTTCCAGTAAATCGGAAGATCTCAAAGTTTTTAACCGCAACTCGAAGAAATTAATGGCGAACCCGCAGCGCGCAGATTTTCCGCCAGCCCGGCGGCTCCTAGGCCAGGACATTTGGCAAGCCTAACCGTGCGATTTTTCACGTCATTTACTCCGAAGTCTTTATTAAAACTATAAACTATGCGAATTTTTTGCCATTTTTTTCGGGTTTTCGTAATTTGTTCGAAATTTTGAGGGCGTAGAAGTCAAACGAACCTCAGATTCGGGTTCAAAGGGTCGAATTACATGTCGGTACGAGGGTATGGTTAAAAGCATACACCAACTTTTTTTTGTGTGCTATATTACCTGGAAATCCTATTTTAAGTATAAAAACCAGAAAAAAGCCATTTGGTAGGTTTTTGAACCCCCTCTTGGTAGGAAAGAAAGTTTTTTAGATAAAAAAAAAAATAAAAATAATATATATTTTCTGCAATTTATTTCATTGGCCTTTTGTGTTTAAACATAAGGTACATAATAATATATTTAGGTAATGTATATGAACTCGAAAAAAATTTCAGCCAGATGAAACCTCATAACTATGGCTTTTAGCTGAGCGCTATTCTTTATAAGTTAATCAACTAAAACTATTTTTAAATATGCACGATTAACGATGAAACCTAAGTAGATTGTTGGGTGTCAAAGAGCTGAGGTGTACGTCTCTCAATACATCGCGTAAGTAACTAGAAAGACCTTCTGATATTGAAGGAAATATGAGTTTTGCCTACCCACAGCCCCCTCAATGCCTCCCAGTCATAGCTAAGCGAAGTATTCACCCAGTTTCAGATGGTGACATCAGTGGTCGAGGAATGATTGGTCTGAGCCACCTCATACCAAGTGTCCAAATGACTCAGTATCAGGTACTCCCGAGTGACCTAGAAACCCGAGTAAAGCATAGTTGTTATCTTTACGAATATGTTTATTTAGTTGAGACTTTCATTGCAGAACTAGTTTGAAAGTAGTTAGAGGGCTGGAAAATGCCTTAAGTGCTGCTTGGCTGCCCTGTATCTCCACCTATTTTCCACGACTTAGTCCATGTCCTTGAGGATTGAAAATATCTCAGCCTGGAAGATCTAGAGTCAGTTTTGGAGCCATGAGATTTCGATAAGATTCGACAGTATGTGAGTCCGGGCTCAATGCTGTAAAAAAATTAGCATTCAACCTTAGGCAACTCAACTTTATAGAATCGTATGGGCATTGAAAAGACACAAGTACTCAGATCTCTGCCACCAGCAATTACCGCCACGCTCTATTCAGTGTTATACCGATGGCCGCTTCTTTTCAGTCTGTAGGTGGCCTTTAACTAAATGCAGCAGTTCAACAAGAGCAGCGTCAGGTGTTATAGGGAAAGCTCCCTTTCAGCACACGGCAATCATTCTTTGAAGTTTAGAAAGCAAATTTCGCTCGCTATTGCTTGCGAGTCTGCTCCACCATACCACTGACACATATCTGATTATGGGTCATAGAGGTAGAAATCCAAAATATTCTCTTCGGTGACAAACCCTACGTTTTCTAAAGACCTGTTTACATTGCCAACATTCTGCCAATGCCTTGGAGGGCGATACTTTTGTAGCCAGAATTACTCCTAGATACTTAACTTCGGAAGAAGTCTGAATTGTGACTCCCTTAAGTTTGAAAATGACAACACTTGTGTTGGTTGGGTTATTGCTGAGCCTATTTCCATTGCACCAGGCGCTTGATATCGGTGTTGTATGAATTGTATGTTTACGTAAAAATACGAACAGACCTTTCACTCAACACTAGTAATTAGATGATCAGCTTTGTTTCATTTGTTTTCATATTTAATTCCAAGTTCAGTATTTAGTATAAAAGGGTTGCTCTATAACGTGATTTCCTTTTTTCTTGTCCTTTCAGAGTTCAGAACGCTTATATAATTTAAAGCGTTTTCAATTACTTTAGGAAGAGTGTAACTACTTTGCGACAACGTACACCAATGACTGTTAGTCTAGCCGTATAAGCTGTGACAAAAATTAGTAATTGAAATCCGATTTTACTAAAATTTGCCATGTAGTGTGTTTGCCTAGGAGTGAACAAGTCCAATATATGGCATATTTTGTTGAATTTTCCCGCCCACTACATTAAGGAGCAGTATACCGTATATGTTATCCGGATTTAATAAAATTTTGTTTTTATAAATGGATTTTTTATGACTAGTGGACGTAGCGGTGAGCCGATTTCGACCATCTTTTAGACTTCCATAAATTTTTTTGGTTAAAAAGATTCAAACCGAATTTCATTCAACCCGGAAAACATTTACCATTTCCGCCCCATAGTGTATTGGGCGTGGCAGTTGCCAAACAAAGCGATTTTTCATATTTATGAATTATTAAACAAAAATGTCAAAGATAACAAACTACCGTAAATCGGATAACCATATTTTTTATGGAGCTCTTCCACTGTGCATCGTCCACATAGGCTCGAAACTATCTGGAAATGAATCAGAGGAAGTTTCACTTCCGTAGGGTGTCTCAGTCGCACCCCTTTTTTGAATTCGATTTTATTAAAAAGAAAACTTACCTTACTCTGGTTGATAAATAAATGAAAATTATTTATTTCCATTTGGCATCTGTAAATAATACGCACGGGTCATCTAGTATTCATGTAGATAGTATTCACATATGTACATAAATATTACATAATAGATTGATTTTCTATTGAACTAAAATCAACAATTGGAGCACGGGTAAAAACGACTTGAAAGTATTTCTGTTTTTATCGAGTTACTCAGTATTTAGATGAACGCGAGGTGCAATATCCGGTTGAAATCAATTTTTTTTTTGGATCTTTGCCCAATCCATGAGAAGAAAAATCCCGGTGATTGTTGCAATTATCGTAGAATGAGCCATGTTAATATTGCTCATAATGTCTTAGTTATCAGCGATACTCGAGGACATACTGAAGCCTTTCTTTAACTTATCAGTGTGACCCCCGACTTGGCAAATCCAGCGTTGCACAGTGGTCTAGATCGACCGAAAAGCTGGCAAAAATTGGAACTTCAAGAGTACATATTTGAAAGTATATATTTTTTTACGTTTTTTTTTTTGGTCGAGGAATTCGAATTTGATGTCAAAAATGTAAAAAACCAAATGGCCCTCCCACATATAATTAATAGTAATAAATCTTTTCCAAACCATTTCTATTGGTACCCATATTCAAGTAATTTACTTAATCTATTGCTTATATTGAATCCAACTTTGTAACGAGGTGGCAACTTACTGCAAAATCATGTTCAAACGACATTCTCTTTCGTCTGACATCCCTACCGGGTAACATATTTAAATTGTCTGCCTTCATTTAAGCTTAACTAGACTTTTTAGACGGGTGGCAACCCTTCTTCATATAATTAAGAAACGAAGCCTTTTCAAAACCATTTCCATCGGTACTCGTACTGTACAATAATTGATTTAACATAAAAAATAATTTCAATTTAATATTTTCAATAGGTGGCAACTCTTTTGATAAAATAAGACGTTCTTGCACATCTACAGGCCGAGCCCTTTAATTTAGTTGAGCGAATATCTACCGTTGTTTCTGTGACAGAAAACGCATTGGTTACTTACACAAATGAATCTGTCGATAGGTCTGCAGTTTTATCTTTGAAACGCCACACTTTACTTTGAAATCGCTGAAATAGTTCTCGTGCAAATAACGTTGTCGTGAAGCTCTAAAAATTGCAACTACAACGTTTATAATACTTGCGATCCGGAAAAAGAAAGCAAAAGTGTCCACTAGAGTGGTCCCAAAAAATAATTTTCCGAGAAAGGGCTTGGGACACCTCCCAAAATTTTTCCTCTGTCCGAAAAAAGAGCTGGCACCAAACTTTACGTTTTTAAGTATAAATTTATGGGACGCTATTGATGCTCATATTTTACACTAGAAGTATTGAGTACATATATTAATCACAAAATTGGCTAAGCAACCTAAGAACATTTCAAATTAAAATTATCTAAAAAAAATCACAGGCTTCAGTCGTCATGGCAACAGTAGCATTCAGAGACTGAAAATAAAAGTTATTTTAAAATTTTTGATATCAAAAAGGCATAGTGATAAAATTATGCTATAGCTTTTTCAAAGGTACCATTAGACTCGTCTCTCATTGTAGATTCTGATTCCTCCATGACTTTTAAAAATATGATTTTTATCATTTTGAGCAAATAATACCGATTATTTNCCTAATAATTATCCAGCTGACGCAAAATAAACTCTTTTGTTCAAAATAATAAGTCGATAGCGCTTAATCGAAGATCGAAGTTAGTATACGAATATTAACTAAGTTTAAGAATTTCTTCCATAGCTGTTAATTTAAAACAAATCTGATTTAGGGCAGGCCCTAATATCAGATTTTGCGTCCTGTGCAACGTTGAAATAAACTATTTATTTGAAATTTTTTTGTTACACTCTTCTGCGTTTAATTTATATACAGAGACAAATTTGATCAAAAATTTAACGCAAGTTGCTGCGTACATACTTACTTCTGAAAGATCTTACCAATGATGCTCCACATCCAGTCCACTCACTTATGCACATGTGAAAACTGATATTCAATTCAACATTTACAATTGCTTTGCAACAGCCACTTCTCTCCACTGCATAACGCAGCTCTATTCAACTCGTTGCATTTGCCATCAATTTTCGCAGCGCCACTACTCGCAAGTCACCATGCCAACATTAACGCTAACACAATTTTTAGCCATTTTCATGCGACACCGCATTTGGGGCGTTTTATTAGATTTGCGTCGGTCGGGAGGTCATGCACTTTGACGCTGATTTCTGACTGACTCCAGTGCAATGCAATTCTATTTCCAATCAACTCATTTCAAACATTCGTTTTGGGTTTCTGTTGACTGCTTTATGTATCTAGCTTGTTTTGCCCGGCTGCCTGCCTTTGAACTCGATTCGGATGGGAATTGTCGCCCGACCA
The DNA here is from genome assembly GCF_001687245.7 of Rhagoletis zephyria. NCBI lineage: Eukaryota > Metazoa > Arthropoda > Insecta > Diptera > Tephritidae > Rhagoletis > Rhagoletis zephyria. Next base: position 6,548 of record NW_016172095.1, on the reverse strand, counting down.
TCAGGCGACTGCAGCAGTACTTTTAGCTTCGGTTTTAGTCTTTACTGCTGTTGTTGGCTTTTTCGTTTTCACATGTCGCCATTTTGGTAATTCGCATTTTTGGCTTTTGACCACAGTCATCACCACATGCACGCATTGAATGTGTCTGATGGTGTACATATGTATGTAGTTACAGTATTCTCCGCTTAATTGGCCCCCGCTTAATTGATGTCCCCGCTTATTTGAACTACCTTATCGGCAAAAAATATTGCATAAAAATGCATGTAAATTTTTCCTCATAGTTGAATCCGGTTAATTTTGTTTCCCCGTATAATTGGTTATAAACATTAGCATAGAAAAGATATATATTTACCTAAACATGTGAGGACCAGGTACATACCTACGTATATAAATATACATTTTTTTATTCTTTATTTTTTTGTTTTTTGTTTTTTTTTGCGCACATACATTTTCTTTTAATTGATTAGGTTGCCACAAGAAAATTTAGCAATCCCTTTTTTGAAGACATCGTTCGCTCGATTTCAATGAAACATACACCGATTTAAAGTACATAACTTCCTCCAATCCAGTAATGTTAGTGGCATCTGACATATAGACTAAAATGTAAAAACCTCTATGTCTTTAAAACCAATTATGCTGGAGAACTGAAACTTAGCACAGATGCATAGATTGTAAATACCCTTCTTACGGCGAAAAATTGTAGGTATTGGAAAAGTGGGCGTGGTACCTCCCATACAAACTTAAATTCTCATATCGCTTATATCGGGAACCGCTTATGCTAACGTCCTGAAATGTGACGCAGCCACATACGTCACCAATATCGTACTTACCGCGAAAAGTGGTAGATTTGAGAGCAGAGATGGGCATGAGACTAAATATTAAGTCCCAATCCCACCCATTCCGAAATTCAATTTTTAATTTCCGAACCCGCTCATCCCGACGAGTTTCAGAATTGTACCGCGGCCCTGGGGCCCCGAAATCTACCTCTAAAAAAATCACATGTCTTTCAAATTAAGTTTAATTAAAAAAAATTTTATGAAAGAACTGGCATCCTCCGATTATTTTGTTTTGCTTTGCTGTTCGTTTTCATCTCAAGAAAATATAAAAAGTGCATAAATATTTCATAGTAATTTTTTAAGGAAGGTTTTCTGAATTTGCGGAGGTTGCAGTTTTATCGGGAGTACCGGAAAGGATTTTGGTCCCGTTCCGTCCGTAAAATTTTTACAGACCTTCCCGATGCCGCCCATCCCGGCCATCTTGAAATCAGTACCGTGGGTGCCGCGGGTCCCGATATCCAGTGCCCATCTCTAATTGAAAGCTATATTTAAAAATTCTGGTAGATTTGCCTTATCTTTAGAACACATAATAGTAACATAATATTTGATGCAATTCGGTAGCCCAATCGTGTGATGCAAAAATATTGGGCTTTATGCCCAATCTTGACATAAACCCGTGTAAAACCGCCCTTAGAGGAGGAAATATTATATTTTGTTTTACAACTTCGAGATACTTAACCTCCACCGATTATGATGAAAAGAAAGAGGAGTTTGGGCAGATGTTGGCAATTTAGTTCTAACCTTCCAAGGGGCTCTCAGACCAATATAATCGGAATTGGTATTTGTTTAACATAATAGTCAGCGAAGAACCGTTAGGCATCTCATCTATACATACAAATACATACTTATGCATATTTTTTATAAATGAAAATTGAGGTATAATTTCGAAAGCTACTAAGAAATTTGGTTTTAAGTTTTCCTATAAATTCGCTCTCAATTTTGGTGGTGGACTTCAAAATCGTCATTCTCATAAAGGAGTCAATATTGGTGATAAGCGAAACTTAAAAGTGTATGAAAAATGTCGAATTTCGACAACTGGGCGATACTAAATAGTTTCTGTAATTGAACCAAAAATTGTGCAATTTTTGAAGTGCAATTAAGCGGGGAATACTGTATATCTATAGATATGCATGTATGCATTATTGTGGGTGTGTTGCTTTTGTATACATGTGAGTGCCTATTGTTTTGCGTACGTACATATGTATGTATGTTGGTGCTTATGGAATTTAGTTTCTGGCTGTTTAACAATTTTAGCAATTTTCACAAAATTACGATTACGGCCCCCATTCTAAAGCATCTCTTCGATATTCGAACATATATTTGCCTGTCAATCTGCGAATGTATGTGTATGTGTGTGTATTAGTTGCAGTGCAATTATGAAATGGATTTTAGTAAATGTTAAACTGTCATTGTCTATACTCCCAGGCTCAGCTTCGCCACCAGTTGGTTTATTTCAATTGCCATTTGATACATATCTTTCATTATAGTCCACAGTTGATAACTTTTGCAGTAAAGTATCACTCATTGACAATTTTGAATGAGATAGAGGGATCATTATTTTCAGTGGCTAGCAACACTGATTTATTTACATACATATGTTGAATGAAAACTATTTTGATAGAGGCGCTACAGTAGTTTCGTTCATTCCGGCCCGCATTTTCGTAAAATTTCTCGACACTCAACTGTCGACGGTTAATGCACAGAACTAAGCTACTTGTGTCAAGTAATGTGGGCAAGTAGTTGACTCATTTCCCTAAATATCTGGGACGATTATGCACAAAAACTCATATTATTTGGTGAACGATTCGAAAGGTCTTGCAGAATACCTGTTTAAAATTCCGCAAATAATTTAGCGGTTAGAACTTAAATTTTACTAACACCAATGCATTTACCAGTTATTACTTTTCTGCTAATATGATTTTTCTGCAGAGTTAGCTCAAAGCATTAAAATCTAAGAATTGGGGTCCTTACCGTTCGGCTCACCGCACTAAATACCCACCCCTGCTCTTTTTCCGTCTTTTCGTGGAACAATCGTTAGGTATTACTCCGCGGAGGAAAAGCGGCCTATTTCCAGGCCAAGAAAAATGGAAAACACTTTTGCAACCCAAAATGTTAAAGCTGTTGATAGACTTTTTCATGCTGATTACGAAGTATGTAAGTAAAAAGTTTCCATCACGTCCAGATTTTGAGAAAAACGTGGTCAAAGTATCAAAAAATCGCGTTTTTGCAATATTTGGAAGCTGTAGCAAAAAAAAACAAAAGATGACACTTCAGCTTAAATTAAAGCTGGAACTCTCGACGACTATCCCTGAAAATACCATCCTTGGACCTTGACCCTAAGATCACTTATAGTCCTACGGATTCGTAATCAGCCTGAAAAAGTCTATCAAAAAAGCCTTAACATTTTAGGTTACAAAATTGTGTCCCATTTTTAACGAAACAATTTCCAATAAATTGCTCTACGGCAACTTTAGGAAAAACATATCATTTACTGGAAAATTGTTCTATCTAAAAGCTGGTTGGAAGGAAAATAAGCGTAGCTGATTTGTGCTGGTTCACAATAAAGAGTGATCAAAAACCACAGCCAGTCACAACAATACATCTGTCAGGCATATGAAAACGATAATACGAGAACTGATTTCATTATAAAAATTCATAATAGGGGGGTTTAATAGGTTCGAATTAAATTTATATTGCGACTTCGTTGAAGTTTTGCTAGAGCTGGTGGATAAGTATCTGAATTACTTAGTACGACCAAAATAATTTTGTGATATTTTTACACGTAGGTGTGTTTATATGTACATCTGTACATACTATGTCTAATTTTAGACACAAAAAAGAAAAACGAGAAGTCTCACAATACCGAATATCGATTAGCGGTTCATACAAGTACATAGATACCTATCTAATTACTACACCCGTGGGTTTGTTGAGTGTGCATTCCGGTGGTCCAAAATAAGAAAATACGCATTTTTTATGTGCTCACCCCCTACCGAAAATATATACCCTATTTTTTATTTTGAAATATTTAGAGGTCGCTCAAAACGCTCAAAGTTTTCCACGTACTTTATATGGGAAAAACAACTTTTTGTTGAATGTATAGAATTCTTGAAAATAAAAATTTTTCGATGGGAAAACTTTGGTTCGCTTCAGGAGCCTTCCAATAACAATACCCAGTTGTTTATTTTAAATTTTTTTTTTATTCATCCCCCATTGCNAACTTTGGTTCGCTTCAGGAGCCTTCCAATAACAATACCCAGTTGTTTATATTAACTTTTTTTTTATTCATCCCCCATTGCATTTTCTGGTGGTTTTGGCGGGCCTATGAAATATAGTTACTATGAAAAAATGGTTAAATAAATAATTGTGTAAGATTATTAGGAATCTCGTGAAGAGGAACAGAGTTTTCCGATCGAAAAATATTGATTTTCAAGAATTCTATACCATTTCTACGAAAAGTGTGTGTTTCCCATATAAAATACGTGGCAAGCTTTTAACGCTTTGAGCGACTTATAAACATTTTTTGATTCCAATTTTTTTCGGTAGAGAACAATCCTGAGGGATGAGAGCATACAAATTCCGACTTTACTTTTTCACATGCATTTTTGCACCACCCTTGTTTGCATATGTATGATTGTGTGAGTTCGAAAGTTGCTAACGATGACACTATTGAGGTTTAAAGTCACTGCGCACATATNAGGGGGGTTTAATAGGTTCGAATTAAATTTATATTGCGACTTCGTTGAAGTTTTGCTAGAGCTGGTGGATAAGTATCTGAATTACTTAGTACGACCAAAATAATTTTGTGATATTTTTACACGTAGGTGTGTTTATATGTACATCTGTACATACTATGTCTAATTTTAGACACAAAAAAGAAAAACGAGAAGTCTCACAATACCGAATATCGATTAGCGGTTCATACAAGTACATAGATACCTATCTAATTACTACAGNACACAAAAAAGAAAAACGAGAAGTCTCACAATACCGAATATCGATTAGCGGCGGTTCATACAAGTACATAGATACCTATCTAATTACTACAGCCGTGGGTTTGTTGAGTGTGCATTCCGGTGGTCCAAAATAAGAAAATACGCATTTTTTATGTGCTCACCCCCTACCGAAAATATATACCCTATTTTTTATTTTGAAATATTTAGAGGTCGCTCAAAACGCTCAAAGTTTTCCACGTACTTTATATGGGAAAAACAACTTTTTGTTGAATGTATAGAATTCTTGAAAATAAAAATTTTTCGATGGGAAAACTTTGGTTCGCTTCAGGAGCCTTCCAATAACAATACCCAGTTGTTTATTTTAAATTTTTTTTTTATTCATCCCCCATTGCATTTTCTGGTGGTTTTGGCGGGCCTATGAAATATAGTTACTATGAAAAAATGGTTAAATAAATAATTGTGTAAGATTATTAGGAATCTCGTGAAGAGGAACAGAGTTTTCCGATCGAAAAATATTGATTTTCAAGAATTCTATACCATTTCTACGAAAAGTGTGTGTTTCCCATATAAAATACGTGGCAAGCTTTTAACGCTTTGAGCGACTTATAAACATTTTTTGATTCCAATTTTTTTCGGTAGAGAACAATCCTGAGGGATGAGAGCATACAAATTCCGACTTTACTTTTTCACATGCATTTTTGCACCACCCTTGTTTGCATATGTATGATTGTGTGAGTTCGAAAGTTGCTAACGATGACACTATTGAGGTTTAAAGTCACTGCGCACATATGCCCACACACACGTCCGCACACTCAAATGCAAAAATGTGGCTATTAACACCTCCCACCCACACGCACACACACACATATGAATTGACCCAAATGCACACCCTACAAGACATTGCTGAGCACTTTAGGCAAAAATTCTCACACATTTACACTTTTGTTTTTGTAGTACGGCATAAATGAGTAGTTTGACTATTAGTACTGAGGACTTTCTGATGACAACATTGAGGGGAAAGTACTCAATTTTTTCCCATGGCCTGAACGAAAATGAGGACTTTGATAAGCACTTTTGTGATTAGGGATAATGATAATATGAGTACTCATATGATACTCAGCTGTCTTGTAGGGCAGTTACCTTTCTACGCTCGACTAAACGCATGTGTGCGTACATAATTACGCATCNACACACGCCCACACACACGTCCGCACACTCAAATGCAAAAATGTGGCTATTAACACCTCCCACCCACACGCACACACACACATATGAATTGACCCAAATGCACAGTTACCTTTCTACGCTCGACTAAACGCATGTGTGCGTACATAATTACGCATCCATTCGTTGCACGAGGCTGGCAACCAACATTTGCAGTGCTGTCGATAATGATGTGGTTACCCAAAACTACCACAACGCATGCCTCTTGCAGCTTTCTAACATCTATGTAATGTAAGGATTGTACTTACACACGTGTGTATTGTCGCTGGTTATACTAGTACGAGTGCAATGGATGGATTAAGCTAGTGCTTTGGCAACGATTTAAAAAAGAAGATATGTATGTACATATATATCTCANAAGGATTGTACTTACACACGTGTGTATTGTCGCTGGTTATACTAGTACGATTGCAGTGGATGGATTAAGCTGATGCTTTGGCAACGATTTAAAAAAGAAGATATGTATGTACATATATATCTCACACCAGGGTTGCCGCTTTGGTAAATTGTTACCAAAATTGGTAGAAAAAAT